>NC_056727.1:204466138-204721138 GCF_019279795.1 Protopterus annectens | reverse complement strand
TTCCTTACAATAGTGGATGCGTAGTGATGAATGTACAGTTTATTGCTAACATATGCTCCCAGATCTTTAGCTATGGGGAGGGGGCTCTTGTCAATCTGGTAGTTACAAAGGGAGTCATGCTTGCCAAAGGATACAGTTATATATTTCTTGGCATTAAGCTTCACTCCTTGGTTTTGGCACCAGCTATTTGTTTGGGACAGGCCATCTTGTAGGCTTATGGTGTCCTCTGGGGAGTTTATGATGGCACCAAGTTTGCAGTCATCTGCAGACTTGGTCATTCACAATCCCTTAGCATTAGCTTTGACTTCTGAGAAGTAAATTCCAAACAGAAAGGGCCCAAGTACTGAATCTTGGTACATTCCATTAGTGACAGGTCTTCTGGTAGAGGTAAATTCACTCACTCTTACTTTCTGTGTTCTATTTTTGAGCCAATTTGCTATTCAGCAAGTTACATATGATTTGTTATTTAGCTGGGAGAGTTTATCTATGACACCCGAATGATGTAGAACACCTTTGCAAGGTCCAGATAGGCAGTGAGCACCAATTTGTCATTTTCCTTTGCCTCAGTGGCTTTTTTGAATATGTCAACCAGGTTAAGTATGCAAGACCTGCCCTTGACGAATCTAAACTAGACTGGGTCATGAGTCTGTAAGTCACAAATATCCCTATTTGTTTGCTCCATAATGATCCTTTACATAGCAGTGCAGATAAGTCTGGTCAGGCTTATGGGTATGTAATTGCTCAGGTCTGTAGTAGCCCCACCTTTGGGCAAGGGAATTACTGCTGCTGCCCTCCATTCATGTGGCACAAAGTCTGTTTTAAGGCTAATGTTGAGTAGCCTCTGCAAGGGGTCTGACAATTCATGCTTCAGACTAGACAGCAGGCAGCCTGGTATGTTATCTGGCCCCACAGAGGTAGTGTTTTTTTGTCCTTAAATAGTGCCTTGAAAACTTGTTTTGGGGAATATTGAAGGGAGGGGTTGAAGTTGGAGCTGACTTGGTCTGCTAGTAGATTGGCAATGTCTTCTGGGTCTGAATATGTGATATAATTTATTATTAGCTCTGCACAGTCTTGGGCATTGTTTCAGAGATTTCTCATATAGCTAAAGAAAGCTTTGTGCCTATCTTTCATCTGGGTGGATATTTTTACCTCACATTTATTTATTTTTATTTTATTTTACATTTGTTGACCGGGCTAGTCTAGCTGGATATATTTCCATTTTCAGTAGAGGCCCGGGGAGAAAAGCTCCACAAAAAATACAAAAACAATAACATCTTAGTAAAAACGTATTAGTGAAAAATAACTAAAATAGAAAATGACCAAAAAGGACAGGCTGGACAGAAACTACAGTTGGCAAAGAAAAATACATAGTCAGTTACAAAGAATATGGCTTTAGTTGATCGAATTGTGATTTGGTTTACATTTTGTTTTTATCAGTGTAGGAAGCTCAGTGACATTTATAACTATCTTTGGTTAAAGAAATTTTTTCCCTAGCTTGTCTCTGGATATTTCATTTCTCCATATATACATGTACCAATGTTTGCTGTGTAGAGTATTTAGCATGTACTATAGTGACTTGAGCATTTATTTCATGTAAATTAGTAAGCATGTCCAGCATTGATCCCACTGCTCCATAGTTCCACCCCTTTTAGTTGGTCACACCCCTTCCCATTGGCCTCACCCATCCAGCTGTCTCCTGCAGCTCCCCTTTGATTTGAAGTCACCAGCCGCCACTGGTAATTACTTGGATAATGAACTGAAAGGATTTTAAGAAGCCTATCCCATGATACTTATTAACCCTTATATTTTACAATATGAATCTCCAAAGATGGTCCACAAAACTATCTGCTGAGTACATACAAATTTCCCCTATCCATGAGCACCATTAGGGCTAAACCAGGGGTAAATTTGCAGTTAACCATCCATTCATCCAAGCTATGTTTGAATAGGGTAAGAGAAGTGCCTGCTTCATGCAGAGGGGAAGCCATTTCTATAGAAGTGGTATTATCTGAAGCATATTTATCCCTCCAGGATTGTTCTGTTAATATTGCAAAGGAGATTGAGGTGCCTTGAGTTGGTATCTCTGATACCACTGTACTTCCAAACATGCCTAACAGAACAGTGTCTGTTAGCAAGTATGATAACAAAAAGAGAGGTAAGGCTTTGAAATGGTCTATGTTAGGCTCATTATTTTCAGTCAGGAAGCAATAAAGTCATTTTTAACTGTGACAACTGTTTGGACAGGTATATAATGAAAGATACATTATACTCAATAATTGTCATAATGAGCAGCGAGTACAGAGGTACAATACCATCCCTGGATCTGGATGCCATACCCTTCAATATAAGTGCTGCAATGAAAAAGGGCTTCCTTACAATAGTGGATGCGTAGTGATGAATGTACAGTTTATTGCTAACATATGCTCCCAGATCTCTAGCTATGGGGAGGGGGCTCTTGTCAATCTGCAGTTACAAAGGGAGTCATGCTTGCCAAAGGATACAGTTATATATTTCTTGGCATTAAGCTTCACTCCTTGGTTTTGGCACCAGCTATTTGTTTGGGACAGGCCATCTTGTAGGCTTATGGTGTCCTCTGGGGAGTTTATGATGGCACCAAGTTTGCAGTCATCTGCAGACTTGGTCATTCACAATCCCTTAGCATTAGCTTTGACTTCTGAGAAGTAAATTCCAAACAGAAAGGGCCCAAGTACTGAATCTTGGTACATTCCATTAGTGACAGGTCTTCTGGTAGAGGTAAATTCACTCACTCTTACTTTCTGTGTTCTATTTTTGAGCCAATTTGCTATTCAGCAAGTTACATATGATTTGTTATTTAGCTGGGAGAGTTTATCTATGACACCCGAATGATGTAGAACACCTTTGCAAGGTCCAGATAGGCAGTGAGCACCAATTTGTCATTTTCCTTTGCCTCAGTGGCTTTTTTGAAGATGTCAACCAGGTTAAGTATGCAAGACCTGCCCTTGACGAATCTAAACTAGACTGGGTCATGAGTCTGTAGGTCACAAATATCCCTATTTGTTTGCTCCATAATGATCGTTTACATAGCCGTGCAGATAAGTCTGGTCAGGCTTATGGGTGTGTAATTGCTCAGGTCTGTAGTAGCCCCACCTTTGGGCAAGGGAATTACTGTTGCTGCCCTCCATTCATGTGGCACAAAGTCTGTTTTAAGGCTAATGTTGAGTAGCCTCTGCAGGGGGTCTGACAATTCATGCTTCAGACTAGACAGCTGGCAGCCTGGTATGTTATCTGGCCCCACAGAGGTAGTGTTTTTTTGTCCTTAAATAGTGCCTTGAAAACTTGTTTTTGGGAATATTGAAGGGAGGGGTTGCAGTTGGAGCTGACTTTGTTTGCTAGTAGATTGGCAATGTCTTCTGGGTCTGAATATGTGATATAATTCACTATTAGCTCTGCACAGTCTTGGGCATTGTTTCAGAGATTTCTCATATAGCTAAAGAAAGCTTTGTGCCTATCTTTCATCTGGGTGGATATTTTTACCTCACATTTATTTATTTTTTTTTTATTTTTTTTTTTTTTTTGTTACCCGCTCTAGTCTAGCTATATTATTCCATTTTCAGTAGAGGCCCGGGAAAAAACACAAAAAAATACAAAAACAATAACATCTTAGTAAAAACGTATTAGTGAAAAATAACTAAAATAGAAAATGACCAAAAAGGACAGGCTGGACAGAAACTACAGTTGGCAAAGAAAAATACATAGTCAGTTACAAAGAATATGGCTTTAGTTGATCGAATTGTGATTTGGTATTCCTTGTTTAGTTTAGCAAGAGCATTTTTAGCTGCATGCGAGTTAGATTTATTTTTGCTTTTCTTTTGTCATAGAGCTTGTTTATCCATAGGGGTTTATTTTTGAATTTTGCACTGTATTTATTTCTGAAGGGGAATGATGTATCTATGTAACTATATACATGTGCATAGAACTTAGTAGTAAAGGCTTTCTCATAAGCAGTGAGACTGTTGAGGTGGAAGGGGTTTATGAATTTAGTAAGCTCATTGCTAGGTTTTAGTAGATTAGACTTTGCATAGTCTCTGAAAAGTAAGATACTAGAGGATATCTATGACTTCACTCTTACAGTGAATACGATTTGACTAGGGACAAGGTTACAATAGATGGGGAGCAGAACTGTCCCATATTGGTAAGGACTAAATCCAGGATTTTAACTACCCTAGTTAGGGTGTGGACTGACTCGTCCAGGGAGTTTGCATTGATGAAGTCCCGAATTCACTGGACATACATGTTTGATGTATAAGTCGCCCAGTTGATGATGGGATATCTAAAGTTTCCTATGACAATGGTGTTTGTCTTAGTACATATAGGGTTACCACCTGTCCCACTTTTTGAGGGACAGTCCCTCTTTGGGCAGTTGTGTTCTGCAAAAAAATTGTAAAAATGGCAAAAGTCCTGAGATATTAGGGCAAAAATATTTCCTATATTTTATGTAATAGTTGCATAAAACAGTTATTCTGTATCTGAAACACCTAAATGTTATAAGAAACAGAATAAGCAACTAAAATGCTACAAGAATAAGCTTTTTTTAGGTAAAAAAAGTGAAGTTCTGTCCCTTGTACTGGCCGTGGGTATATTTTGACCTGCAAAATCTGATGTTTGTACCACAATTGTCCCACTTTGGGCATTTGAAAAGGTGGCAACCCTAAGTACATAGGGACTTTATACTGCTTAGTTAGGAGGCAGGGGTCACAGGGTACATAGAAAAGATCCTGTAATTAGCTATGATATTATAAAGGGTTTTGTTTATAAAACCAAAATACCCTTGAGGAGATGGAGATGGAAAATTCAGGCATAAATACTCACAGATTCAAATCAAAAATGCCTTGAGAAATGATAGTAAATCATGTGTACTATGAACAAATTCAAGCCCATGACAAAACCTATTATAAAAATTGTAGAAAAACTTTAAATAAAATAACAGAATGAGATAAAAATAACTGGTTAAGAGCTTTTGCCTTTTCAATTAAATAGACTTAATCAGAACCAGTAATACAAAGTGAGTCTTTTTAAAGTCTCATAGTATCCCATCACCAATGATTTAAAATTAAGCCAAAGCCTGAGTTTGGTGAGCCTTGATAACTTAATGAACCCACTGTTAACAAGGCCCTTTTTCTGCTGAGGGGTGTGGCAACTTCTGCAATGTAAAAAAATAAACTGCACTGTTGCTTCTGCATTTGTCTGCCTTACTGTGCCTGTTAAATCATATTCTGTTGCTGTTTCCACTGTTTGCAACGCTTTTTTGCTATGTTCACTGATTTCAAAGTAATTGTTGCACCTTTTCATTGTTTGCTAAGCATCTGTTCTATTTTCCCGCCAAGCAGTATTTTAAATATCTAATTTGTTTGCTGTTTAAAACATTCTGTAGTGTCTCCTTGCTGCTTTTCTGCTGTTTAAAACATTTTTAGTGTCTCACTGCTGTTTTTCTGCTGTTAAATCATTTTTTAGTGTTCTATGCCTAAATTAGTGTAGCTAGCTGTATCATAGTCCAGATACAGGTTTGCTGCACCTGGGTCTGTTTGTATTTTCTGTTGTATTCTGAGCACATTTGCCAAGCCATCTTTGATTAGAAGGGGCCCTACTGCACCCTTGTGAGAGAAGTGTGCTGATTGGAATCAGCCTGGTGAAGGGTGATTGGTCTAGAGCTTGGAGTAAGCACCCTCATTGGTTCTTTTGAACTTTTTAAATGTTTTTTTTTACTTTCTAGCTTCTGTTATTTAAGCCACAAGTTTGAGCAGGTTTCTGCTTGTTTGCGCTTTGTGCAGCACTGTGCACTGCCCTACAATTGTTTGCCATAGCCAGACAGATAATTTTGACAATTTTCCCTTAGATACAGCTGTAATACATTAGTGTAGTCCTCAGTTTCTGTACATTTCCTGTCTAAGAAGTATTGCTAATGAGCTGTGGCCTATTAAACCACCAGCCAAAACCCCGTCAGAAACATCCATCTACTGAGCACCTCCTAGACCAGTACTGAAAGCACGCCCATTGTGATAACAGTACTTCAAATATAGCATAATGGACAGTTGGGCTACCTTTGTTTCTCCTACCAGCCTTGTTGACTTGGGTCTCATGAGGCAGTATAGCAACTGCCTCATGTACATTGACAACCCTCTACTAATAACTCACTCTAGTACAGAGTGTGAAAGATGTATCTACACCAAAAATCTTGAATCCCTGCTCTCTAGCACTTGAAACATTAACACTGAAGAGGTTGTCAGCTTACCCACCACTACTCATGAATATAGTATCACTTAAAACCACTGTCAAGCCAGGAGAGCACTTTAGCGTTAATGTAACTTTATTTCATGATTTCGTCAATAGCAATAGACTTCTGCAGAAATTAATTACACGAAAGATACATGAGCTTAAATACCTGAACTAAAATCATGTTAACCAATGACAATAAAAATGCAATTAAAAAAAAACACATCCAATGTTAATTGCCACTCTTCTTTAACCCTTTAGCATCTAAACTCCTTTAGCCAACCTCCAGTCCTTCAGAAAACATTTAATATTTATGGTGTCATTTAAACCTGGTGGTTTGTCTGCCTCTAATCTTACTTGCCATTCAGTTTCTCTTTGCCCCACCTGATTTTTATAATTTCCTTCCCTTAAATAATAAGGAATGTGTTTTACCACTGCAAAGAGAATTACTGCACCTAATAGTATGTTTATACAGGACATTATTTTCATTCTTTGTTTTAATGTCATAAAGATGCTCCTTTATCCTGGTACCCAACTTCCTAGTGCTCATTCCTGTATAATAACTTGGACAGCTTAAACACAAAGCTATGTATACTATCCCTTTAGTCCAGCAAGTATATCTTCCAGGTATATCTATAGTGTACTGTAAATGTTCCAATGTCATGTAGGGCACTACATATATAAATCTACAAACAACACAACTACTGCACTTATAAGTGCCTTTATTTTTGTTGGTATGTAGAGCCTCAGCTTTAGTGTGGTCATACTGTAACATTTGTTTAATGTTATTGTTCTTTTTATAAACAAAGAAAGGCTGTTTACCTAGGATGTCAACTAGATCTCTATCCCCATCTATAATCTTCCAATTATTAGATATAATATTTCTGATGTCAGTACTATCTACAGATATTTTTATGGCATCTCCATCTCCTCAAGGGCATTTTGTATTTTGATATAGTATCACTACTCATATACATAGTATGAATCCAACACATAAATCAACATACGCGGAGGTTCTCTCAAAAAACTTACCAAAACACCAGAGACCTTCAAAACATGACTACTGCAAGTAACACAGTTCCCACAATACCCAAGACTCATAGCAACAGCAGGGTCTCACCTACCAAGCCCTTAAGGTGTAACACTCATAAACCAAATTTTCTTGTCATTATAGACTCCATAGTGGGACACATGGATGTGCCACTCACCAGGTTAGATAAGGAGAAATTCACGGTCAGCTGCTTGTTTGGTGTCAGGATTCATCAGAACACACATGCTCTCAGGTCTCTCGGCAACAACTACTATTATGACTCTGTCATAGCTCATGTTGGAGTGAATGACCTGAGATGCAACTCACTGGACTAAATAAAGAGAGACATGATTGAGCTCTCTGAGTATATGTCCCAGGCAGGTATGTCCCTAGCCTTGAGCAGCATATTAATCTCACCTAGAATGATGCCACAGTATAAACAAAAAATTATCAATTTCAATAATTGGCTTAGTTTTTGGTGTCATTCCAAGATGATCTAGTTTCTGCCAGCCTGGTATGATATGGTTAACAAACCTTGCTGCTTTGCCATAAAGAGTTTGCACCTGGCACCACTAGACTTTCGGCTTCTGGCAAAGGCTATTGTCTTCCCCATAGTGCCTTTTTTGGGCAAGGTCTCAAAAACAAAATTGCCGACATGAAAATTGCCAATCAAAACAAAATAAGGGTTATGGTGCTAAACACTAGGAGCTTAAACCAAAAACTTCACACCATGGAAGCACTCCTATCACCGGAGGATGTAGATGTCTGTGCAGTCACAGAAACCTGGTTCAAGGCCTCAGAGAGCACCCCAGCCTTGCAAGGCTACAATGCCTTAAACACCTTCTGACTGCAAAACGAACATGTGAGAACCAAAGGAGGTGATGTTTCTATTTATATTAGAGATAAATTAACCTCCCAACTATACGTTTAGACAGGACAACTCCATAGTGTTACTCCAAGTTCAGATTACTGTGGGTAAGACTGCCATTCAAGTCATAGCTAGTTATAGATTTCCCTCCATGGATCATGATGATGATATGCATGAGGCCTACTTGACCAAACTAGAGTCAATCCAAATATTGCCAAACACTCTGGTCATGAGGGATTTCAATCATCCCACCATCAACTGGGAAACCTACTCCAGCCCTAACTCACTAGCACATAAATTCCTTGAGTTGGTTAACTGAAATGCCCTGGAACAAATTGTTCAAACCCCAACAAGAGGAACAAACATACTAGAGGTGGTCCTCACTACTATGACAAACATTTGCACCACCGCAACTGTCGGAACATCATTAGTCAAATATGACCACAAATCAGTCACCTTCAAACTGGCACTAACATCAGAACTCATAAAGGGTGAAGTCAGACTAAAAATCTTCAACAAAGCAAACTATACCCTCCTAGGGGCAGGTATAAATGCATCCCAGGCCTCACCCCCAGCTGGAAGTGGTAACTACACCAAAGCTTACACTAAAGCCTTGTACAATCATTTGTATAAGTATATAGACTCGGCTGTTCCAAACAGAATCAAAGCCAAAGCCCAAAATAAAAACAAGCTGCCCTGGTGGACATCCAGCATCAACAAACTTTACAACAAACACAAAAAGTTGCTGTCTAGGAAAACTAAGGTGAGGCCCCAACAATGGAATAGCACCCTCCTCAGCCTCAACAGGCAAATAAGACAACAAGTCAAATCCTCTAAGGGTAACTTTAAGAAAAACTTAGCAATCACAGCCGAGAATATCCATAAGGCCTTTTGCAGCTATGTATGCAGCATAAAAGTTAGGATCCAAGCATGTGCTGAACTACTGACTAATGGTATCACACTTACACAGTGGTCCCACAGAGATAGTAAACCTGATGGCAGACAGATTTCATGAACATTTCACTCCCTTATCCCCTCCACACTTATCACAAATCTTGCCTCCAACTCCCCCTACATATTCAAACAGTAGGTCACTAAAGCCTTGTCTAAGGCAAAAAACACAGCCTCTATTGGACCAGATAGCAGCCCAGGCTCTCTTCTAAACAAACTAAAACATGAACTAGCATCACCATTAAGCACCCTATTCAACCATAGCCTATCAATAGGCTCTCTTCCTGCAGAATGGAAAACAGCAACAATAATTCCCCTTCACAAAGGTGGTCTAGCAACAGACCCAGAGAATTATAGACCTATAGGTCTGACCATCCTCATTTGTAAAGCCATGGAAAGTATCATCGTGGACCTCATAAATAAAGACATAGGTGACCTACAATCCCTGAATCCGACCCAATATGGCTTCATCAAGGGCAGATCCTGACTGTTAAACCTGGTGGATTTCTTCTAAAATGTGACCAGGGTAAATAATGAGGGCAAATCTGTACATACAGCATACCTCGGGTTGGCCAAGGCCTTTGACACAATCTCACACTCAGGCATTACCAATAAACTTAGAAAACTGAATGCAAACCCCTTTCTTGTAAGATAGGTTGCCAGCTGGTTCACAAACCAGTCACACACTATCAAAATGGGTGACTCCATAGCAACCAGCAGACCTGTTACCAGCGAGATGCCCATTTGGTATATGCTTCTCAGAAGTTCAGGTCAAAACTAAGGGAATGTGGCTGACAAAGTTTGCGGACAACTGAAAACTAGGTGCAATTATTGAATCTCCAAATGATGTTAGTATACTTCAGGAGGGGTCTTACACAGACCAATGACTGGTGTCTTAGTCATGGTCTCAAACTAAATGCAAAAAATGCATCATCATTCCCTTCGGTGAAAACAATGTCCCTTCACACTATGAAATTAGCAATACCCTATGTACCTATGAAGTGGTAAGAGATCTGGGATCACAAGTAGATTGTGACCTTAACTTTGACCACCATATATCTACTGTAGTAAGGAAGGCCTTCTACGTAGTACACCTGATTAGCAAAGGCATCACCTCTAGATCAAAGGAGCTTATAACCCTCTCTATACTCGTCAATAATCAGGCCCATAATTGACCATGATGCCCCTTTTGCATGTACTGCACAAAGCACCTGTAGCAATTGGAGAGACCTCAGCGGTTTCTAACAAAGAAAATCAAGGGACTCCAGCATGTGCCTTACACAGACCAACTAAAGTCCCTGTCACTATACTCAGTGTCATATAGACTTCTTAGGGGAGACTTATGCCTGGCTTACAGAGCAACCCAAGACCCAAACCAAATGAATGTGCTGCACATCTGTAAATCAAACGTGACTAGAGCTACCCATTCTAGAGACCTAAATATGGCCTGTGACTTGAATAGGACGTGCTGGAGGGAGAGATTTGTCTCCCAGCGACTGCTGCATCTTTGGAATAGGTTGCCAATTTATGTGAAGCAGACTATCTCTATGACACTGTTCAAAAGGAACCTGGATGAGTCAATGGGGCACCATAAATTCATACTGGGGATAGCACTCACAACCCTCCTGGATATGGGGAGTCATTAGTAAATACAATTCTGGGTATTGACTAGAGTATCTGTGGTATTACATTAGGATGAAATGGCTAGGCTTGAAATTACCTCTGGTTTGATAGCCTAGTAACTGCCTATGATTCTATGAAAGTAGGTTCTTGAAGTGTTAAGGGTTTGAATTTGGGTTTTGTTTATAGTGAGTTGGAACTGAAGGAATTCCAAGTCATTGTTTTGTCTAATGAGTCTGGAGGTCAGATTATTTTTAAGAATGTAGAGACATATCATGCTTTAGTGCTTACTTCTAATGTAGTGGGTCTCCACTGATGGAGTGCTTTCACTGGCCTTTAATCAAGTTTCAGTGACGATGCATACATTTTTCAAGATATGTTGTGCTTGTAGGGTGTGGAGTTGTTTTGTTAAGACTTCTAACATTGAAAAGCAATACCTTAATGTTGCCCTGAATCTTAGTTATGTTAGAAGTTTTAGAAGACTAACTTTACCTAAACGTGACAGGGTAGTTGACAAGGTTTTAACCAATATACAGCAGCCTTTGATGAAGAGGTGCAGGTTATCCCTGGAAAAGCAATTCTGACTGTCTACCATCTCATCCCAATATGATATATATTGTACCCCCTTAGAACAACACCGGATACTAAGCCAATTTTTAAAGTCAATTATCTTTTGGTTGTATTTTGCCATAATTATTTGTAAGGCAGAATCTTGCTCAAGGTTTATGTTCATACCTGCCTCAGAAACATAGTCTAGCTCTGCCAGTCTCTCTTCATATGGTCCAGGGAGGTACATCTCAGGCTGTTTGCATCAACACGTACTATAACATCTAGTTGTTGTGCAAGACTTGAGTGTTTGTGTGATTTGGCAAATCCTAGCTCTTATTAGGTAGCTGATGGTGACCCTCTCTTTGCACAGCCTGGTGAGTGGTGGATTAGTATGTCTCGCTATGGAGTTGCCTATAATGAAGATATTGGTATGCTTGGTGGTTTATCTTGTGGGCTTTTGGACAGAGTCTGTGTGACTTGTAGATATATGTTTCTTGGTGGCTGCTGCTTGTGATGTATGTGTCTATGAGGTTGCTGAGGGTACTTGTTCCTTGACTTGCATTTAGGAGTTCTCTGTGGTTTAGGTATGTTACTTCTAAGAGCCTCAGCATATGTAGATCTATGTGTTTGGTCTGAGGTGTTTGAGATAGGTTTAGTCTGGTGATATGTGATGTGCTGGCAATCACTTTGTCTCCACTAGTATTATATAACTACATTTCTCACACACTGTGGTAGATTTTTCAGTAGTAGGTGGCTGTCAGTGAACATTAGACATTTGTTGCATTGTCTCAGGATGTCCTTTTCAACCAAGCTGGCTACGGTTGGAACCAAGCTGGAGACAGTTGAAAAATACATGTCCATAGTTCCATCTGCTTATTGCTGTGGATGGAGGAGGATTAGTGCTTAAAATACTAGGAGTTGCCTAACTGGAATTCTATCTGTCTATGGAGAACAACAAAAGTCTACATATGAAGAGGAACTAGCCACTTCATGTAACCACTAACTATTAAATATCCTCAGAATTTCTGCAGTAGGCTATATAGAGGAAGTTGTGGTTCTAAGGGCCTGCAGCCATACAGTGCACAGTTAAATGGCTGAGTGAAGAGCAGAGCCTTGCAACACAGGCAACTTAGGATAGCAGCGGAATACAACAAATTCAAACATGCCCTCTGGCTAATAACAAAACAGAAAACCAAGTCCAGGAGGATGAGGTTCCCAAAACAAAACCAATAAACAGGAAAAAAGCCCCAGCAAGCCGTAACCACCTTAAAACATTTAATGTGTTCCACAGCAAAGCACAACACAGCACACAACGATAACGCTGAAACTACTACCAGTTTGTTTTCATCTCCAACTTCATCAGAAAAATGCTGGCAATCCAAACCCCTCCCCATTTATACCTTTGCACACTGCCAAAACTTAAAATCATTTGACATTGAATTAAATTTAACCCTTTCCTAAACATACCTTAAAAACAGGCGTAATAAATACAAGCATAATAAATACAACTTTTCCCTGTTTAAAACACTTTTAAATATCTAAAAACACACTTTCAAAACCTGTAGTAAATAAACAGATGGATATAAAAAAATGAATGCATGTTAAAAATTAATAAATGAATGTAAAAAAAATCAAGTAAAATCAATCTTGTTGAACAATATTTCAAACCACATGTGTATGAAATTCATAACTTCGCTGCTCTTAATTTTAAAACTGGGGCTAGTGAGACCATGTCATTCAAAACCAGCCAACTATTGGCTTCTAATACCAGTTGCCAGTAAACCTCTCTTTATTCCAACATGGTCTCCCAGGAACCACCCCTGCCATCCATTACCACTTCATCTAATACAAAAAAAGTGTAAGAAGCACCTTCACAGCTCAAAGTGTGTTTATATAATGCGTTTCTGTTGTTACCCCTCTTAATGTCGTAAAAGTTGCTTGCTGTGGAACACATGTTTTAAGGTGGTTACGGCTGGCTGGTGCTTTTTTCCTGTTTATTAATAACAAAACAGCACAATTCAAGGTTCTACAAGCAATCAGAGCCTTAGAAATGGCCCAGTTCTTTCTCTACTCTCACTAGAGTTTAAACCAAAGCAATTCTGAATCAAATCATAATAAACACATATATACTAGAAAAGGAGTATTAAATGAGTGCTAATGAAGTGAAGCAGTAGGATGTTGTCTGTGTAATAGAACACTAGGATGTGTAGATTTTAAAAGCCGGCAGGAAGATAAGAAAGGTAACTTGAACTTTAGTGGTCTATGGGGAGGAACCCTCCTGACTGATGTATTACTTCCCAGCAGTATAAGTAGATGTGATAAGACTGGTAGGAGTTTCAGAGACAATTTATAGTCTTCTTCTTTTGGCTTTTCCCAGTTAGGGGTCGCCACAGTGGATCACCTGTCTGCTCATGATTGGCAGTGGAGTTTTATGGTGTCTAGTTGCCAGCCCGATGCCCAATCTTCCACAGAAAGCACGCACATGCAAGCACTCACACCTAGGACCAATTTAGAGTGTCCGATCCACCTACAGCATGTCTTTGGGATGTGGGAGGAAACCAGAGCACCCTGAGGAAACCCACGTGACCACAGGGAGGACATGCAGACTCCGCACAGAAGGCACCCCAGCCGAGGATCGAACTGGAGACAATTTATAGTAATGGAGGTTAATTCAAGAGGAATACTGGTTGGCAAAGGTGGGCACACAGTATTACGGATCTATAGAAACAATGGGAGAGGAGAAGTACTTAAATAGCTTAGACAACTGATGATAGCAATGAAAGAGGAGAGGGAGGGACTTTGGTAGTCAGATTACCATAAGGGAAAGAGAATAGAGACACTGGCTTTTAAAATCATAACAGGCAAAGGTCAGGAGGGTTAGGGAAAAAATGTTGTGTTCATGGTTCTCATTTTTTTACAATATTATATGGCCCCGTTATTAACAATTGTTTATGTTCAATATCCAGGGGCCGCAAAAGTACCTCACAAAGAGTATCCTAGGCCTTAAACACTTGTCCTATATGGACAGACTAAAAAAACTCCAACTATTCTCTGTCTCATATTGCCTACTTAGAGGCGATCTCTGCTTGACTTACAAAGCCATGTCTGACCCAGCTCTGTTAGAAATGCTACATCTAAAGAAATCCCAATCCCTCTGCACCACATGCTCCAGAGACCTCAACCTCATTACCACAATTAACAGAACATGCTGGAGGGACAGGTTCATAACCCAGAGACTGCCCATGCTATGGAACAGACTCCTCATACATGTCAAGCAGAGCACCTCGCTAACCCTCTTCAAGAGAAATCTTGATGAGTGGATGGGAAATAGAAAATTCACCCCGGGGATCAGTCCAGTGGCTCTACTTGACAGAGGCACTGGGAACTAAGGTCGGGTGGCACTATGCCAGGGTAATTCTATGGCTGGGCTTGTAAAGGCCCCAGAGCCATTAGCCTAGTACACACCTATAAACCTATGAACCTATGAACATAATGCTATTTAAAATTACGTGATAAATGTTTCCATTGCAAATATTGTAACACCACTGCACCATCCCCTCCAAAGTCAGATGACTCTCAGTGACCTACAGAGTTGAACTACTCCTAGGGTCTCTTCTTTTCACACTACTTCAACCAGGTGCTTTCCTTCCTGCTAAACTGCATAATAAAACCATCCTACTGCAACCTCCTCAACTTCTCCCAGTTCAGCCCTTCTCTACAGACTTCCCAAAACCAAACTGTACTGCACCAACTATTCCTTTTCCATTCTTGTCCCCAAACTATGGCAAACTCTCTCCCCTCACCTAAAAGAAATCTCTTTCCCCACATTCAGAGCACAACTCAAAATATACCTCTATCAAAAATCTGAACGTATGTGCTTTTCCACTTGACATATCACCTAACTCTTCCCTCACCTGCATCACTTCTACTCCCATTGTCTTTTATTACCTGCTGCTTATCTCCCATATTTGCTGCTAAAATTAATCCACATTTATTTTTTCCTCTGTTAATAATATCTGCACATTGTTTCAAGTGTCTGCTGAACTTGGTACTTTCTGTGATTACCCCATGTTTCTGAATTAGTTCTATATGTTCTGAATTTCTTCACCTGGGCTGTATCTACAAATGGTCTATTGTGATTTTGTACTACCCCTGTAAACAAACTAACTAAATAAATATTACAACTATCATGATTTGTATTTACTCTCTGTTCCCTTAATGTAACAAGGTGATCCAGTTCACCTAACTAGTTTAACTATTTGACTTACTAATTAACTAGCAGAATAAACTGTAATTAAAATCAAGCAGCCATCTTTTGCATGTCTCACAAAGTACACTAATACATAACATTTTCACAGAAGTTCACTTCTTGACTCCTTGTAAAAACCTAGACAGTAGCCAAGTACTCTACCATGTCTATATTCCTTAACACAATTATGTGGAACTCAGATACACAAAAAAAAAAAATATATATATATATATATATATATATATATATATATATATATATATATATATAATAAATAAATAAATAAATAATACAAATGACTACACTAAACTCTCCAGCATTGTTTTTGGCTGCTACTCATCAAAAATGCCCCCTTTCCACCATAACAGGCTCTTAACCAATATAAAATTCAACACAAAGAATAGCGAAAAAAAATCAAAATGTGCTTTGCCGTCTACACCCCCATTCTAGTATTATTCTCACATTGAGGTCACTACACCTTGAAGAAAGCGTCTATGTCGATTCTTTGAACGCTCACAATTTCAAGAAATTGCGAGTGTTCGAAGATTGACGTTCAATGGCGCTGTACGGTGCAGATAGGGAGAATTTCCATTTTCTGCACTGAAGTGTGGTCTCAGAGTTGGCATATATAAGTAGGGGTGTGTGGGGGGCACAGCCCCCCATGTGGGGAGTGTAGGGGGGCTTGACCCCCTGCTCACACTGTCAAAGTGTTTTTTTCTTTTTTTTTTTTTTTTGATATTTGAACATCCTTTGGTCTCGACCATGTAATGTTCGACATTTTAGATGTTCGAATATTTAACATAGACCCTTAAAGAAATAGTGAAAATCATCAAACAGTGATAAAGTTGCCTCATTCAGTCTTGCAGAATAGAAAACCACAACACCAATAGAGGATTAGCACATCCTTCCTACAAAGAAAGAGCAACATCACACAACCATGTATCCTCTGAAGCCAGATAGCTTGAGCGTTTGTGATATAAGCAGTCTCATGCTGAACAAACCTCTTTGGAATACAGCCATAAAGGCACTTATAAAAAATGTCAGCAGTTCTGCTGCTATCCTTAATCTTTATGTGCAACAGGCTCCAATTCAAGGTGCTGCTGACAGACCTCGGCCGAGAAGGGGGTCCAGACCCCATAAGACATATCATGGACTGCATGGTACAGAAATTGTACAGAAATACAGGGTGGACAGAGAAACAATAAAGGAAATTTGCAGCCTCTGCCGCCTTCACCTGAGTCTCCAGGGAAATCTTGGAGAACCCATCCCAGTGGAAACAAAGGTAAGCGCAGCATTATGAATACTAGCTACAGGGACTTTTCAAATGTCAATAAGGGAAATATTAGGGGTGTCACAGGCCTCAGCTTCTGGAATCTCGCATCACTTTCTAAATGCAATGCCAAAACATGCAAAAGATCATATCTGGTTGCCACACACCTTTAATGTAAAGTGATACAGTGTTTGTTTTATTACTAGTAACAGCTGATTTATTCCTTACTATATCTACAACACAATATTACTGTAACTTAACAACATACCTCTCAACCTGGAAACATCAAAAATCTGGATAAAGACCCATGAAAAATAGGTACAAATCTGTGCACTAATTAACATAAAATTTGCATGCACAATTATGTAACCCCCACCCACCCCAATGGAATTGTGGGATACCAACTTTCAAATGCAAACTGAAGAAGAGACAACCAAAATATGTCCCCGGACCCTGTAGTAAATGATAACCATTTTTTTAAGTGTGTAGCAGTGATGTTCACTGGGGAGGGAGAAGATGAACCTTAGGATTTTGTTTTTAGTGACTTGCAGTATGTGGGTTTTCTGGTAAAAAGTAGGGCATTTAATGGCAGGCACTATTTTAATCTTAGCAAAAGAATATTATAGTTTGCTAGGACCTACAAAGGTAATTCTCTATGGGATACTGATCAGTGGAGTAGCTTGAGTTTGTGCCGCCTGAAGATGTCTTTGAGTTTGCCATCCTTCTCCCCTCACAAAATCATGGTCGAATGGGGCCCGCCATCTCTCCCCCCTGCAGCCATTCCAATGTCCCATTAGTTGGCTATTTTTCCCCATTTTCAATAAACAATGTAATGTGTGTACTGCTTTACTTCTACGATAATTATTTGGATTTCATTTAAAATGTTTATTTTACATTTTATAGCACAAACATTAACAGACATCTGCTGAACAAAGTAATACAGTCTCAAAATGAAAATAGACAGCATTAAAACTTCTCAACCCTTAAAACTCACATTCATTACCACATTCAAAGAAAATGCATCTGAATAGTGGCAAATAAAGATTACCTATGTGCTGTTTTCAAATCATAGGCCCCTTGCAAACAAAACATACATGTGCTCTTTGATACACCTTCCTGACTATTAAATTACATTCCTTGTATAATACAGCACACTTGTTAGAGTGAGTTTTAAATTTATTGTTTTGAACATTTTTCCAGTAAGCAATGAAACAAACTGCATGAACCAATAATGACAAAACTGCCCAATTCAGAACATTTCCATCCTAAAAGTCCACTCAAACTTTTGCAATCCACCAGTATCAGTAATTATGCACAATCACTGCAGAAGTCAAAGTCGCCTAAATAATTCCACATTGAAAGATCTGTAACTAATAAAGAGGTTTCTGCTAACAAACAACTTAATATTTCATTGTTTCATCTACAAATAAAGTGCCTGTTGCCCTTGAGGAATAAATTGCCTATGTTACATTAAAAATAATGATAAGCTAGTAACATCGCAACAGGGAATGGATGGCAAACTGATAACAGGTTCATAGTTACTAGGTATCTCGACCAAGGAGGACATTCTCAGGACTGCAGCATCCACCACCCCCTTTAAAAGTACAACACAGGCAGTACAGTGTCAGAAATCCATCTACATACTGTGGGCTAGAACCCACAGCCTCCTGCATCAAAAGCAAGTATTCTACCTGCTATGCTACTAACAACACAAATAGAGTTGGCATAAGCAGCACAAAACTTCTCTCCCCCTGAAGAACTATGCAGCACAAGAAATCTGGAAAAAGCCAAAATTTATGGGGAAGGGAGACAAAACTAGGACACATTTAAACATTGCTTATATAATCTTAGAAAAGTTGCTAGAATAAAATGTTTTGTGATACCTTGTGTGAAGATTGGGTGAAGATAAGTGAAGGCTGCTAGCCTAGCCAGATAGAATTTTGGAGATAATTCTGTCATCTGTAAATATTAATGTAAACCACAGGCTTGTAGTAAATGGTAAAAATAGTGTTACATGTGGAACTAAAAAAAATGTGACAACAGTGTACTCTACTGACCAAGTAAAGCATGTTGTGACCCTTTGATGTTAAAACTCAGAGCCAGTAAGTCTAGAGTAAGGCATCCTGCCTATTGTTTTAAGGCCAGAGTTAATGGCCAGAATTTGCATGCATAAATGTCCTTTATTGCTCTGGTTTCTGCCCAGAGTTGAAGAAAGTAAATGTAGTTTCTATTAGCATGGGAACCCAGGGAAGTGTGAAGAATGATGTAATGTAAACCAGGAATGTGATTTTTAAAAACAGAGAGAATCAGAGAGCATTAAACATTTTTGTCTTGACCATCCAACTCATCAGCACTGTCTTGCTCTATATATAAGTTTATCTTAGACATGTGCTTTTTCTTAGAAATAGCTAGAAACTAGAAAGATTAGAATAAGTGTTTTTCTGTGATGTCAGAACTGTACTACTGAATTATTTTAAGTATTTCTCTGTGATTTCTGAACTCTTGACTAGCACTGTGTAGTAAAAAGTATTGTCTTGTGTTTTGACTATTTGTTATTAAATATTTTTAAAACCCTTTCAACTGTGGCTGTTTTTGTAGCTCTTTAGAGTACTTGCATGCCTTTAGTAAAATTGTACAGAGCCACTCCAATAGCTTTAGCCTGGGCTGTACTACCAATTGGATAATAACATTGCACATTAATAACTGGACACCCTTTTAAGGGCCTTTGAATAGTTGATAAATATTAGTGGGTGGCAGCAGATGGTACTACCGTATAGTCTGTGAAAAGGGGGCACAGATGGGGAACCTGTGCCAGCCTTTCCCAGGAGTGTCTGTGTGGTTTTATAAATGCTTCTCAAAGTGTGTGTGTGTGTGTGTGTGTGTGTGTGTGTGTGTGTGTGTGTGTGTGTGTGTGTGTGTGTGTTTGTCAGCTACTTAGGCAGGGACACGAAGCACTGGTTGGACAGAGAGGGTGCTGGAGGTTTTAGCTTGCCCACTAGGCTGAGATATGGACCCTATAGCTGTGTCAGTGGGGAATCTTACTGGGGACCTGGAGAGCAAGGGATCGACCAGCCCAACTTTACTGTGTGTATTTGTTATCCTTTCCTCAAATATGAGAACTCCCTCACTGGTGTTAGTTGTGAGGATTGAGGCTCCTTGATTGCTGGGCCAGGGCACGGGCATCACACCATGCATTTCCTGAAAGATAGGAAGACTGAAACTTAAATGGCTATCATTACTTAGTGAATTCATTTCTCATTGATTTGCCAGAAAACCACAAATATTAAGAAGAACAGACCAAAAGTATGAGGCAAATATTCCAAACTCCTTGAATTACAAGTGGTGGTGGTGGTATAGGTACAGAAACTAGGTTCTTGCTCCTTGCAACTAAGGTGCAGGGTTTGAGGCTGAGCAACTCTAAGCAACAGTTATACCTAACTGGGGCATTTTGTCTCACACACACACACACACACACACACACACACACACACACACACACACACACACACACACACACACACGCATAAATAAATAAATGTAGCAAGCAGCCCTTAACTACAGTTCACGTTCAGCCATTAAATAAAAATAAAGCAGAACACAGAGCCTTCAATACAGTACATGCAGCAGCTCTTAATGAAGGTCTTACAAATGCAGTAGTAGGAGTTGACATTCAGTCTAAAATGCAGTAGAGTTGAAATTAAGTGCCATTAAGTGAAACGACCACACACACCTCTTAACTTACACAGCAGCAGCCATTAAGTGACCTGGTTACTTAAAATAAGTGAATAAAGCAGGTAGATGACCCAGTTAATGCAGTTAACTTAACAGTTCAAGTTCAGCCATTAGATGACATGAATCCAGCTCACCAGCCATTAGAAGACCTAGCCACACACACACTCCTCAATAAAATAAATGCAGCAAGTACCCCTTAACTAAAGTTCAAGTTCAGCCATTAAATAAAACTAAAACCGAACACAGAGCCTTCAATTACTACTTAAAATAAGTGAATAAAGCCACAGCTAGATGACCCGGATTGGTTAATGCAGTTACTTAACAGTTCAATAATCAAACTGAAATAAATAAATGGACTGCAGATCCAATGAGGAAATATCCTTAGACACAAAAAAACACTGCTGATTTGTAAGGTACCCACTCCATACTTAACGGCTACAACAAATATGAAACCCAAGCATCATTTGTTCCTGTCAACCAGTGACTATAAAATACCAGCACAGCAGATTGTCATTAATTTCAACACACCTAGTTAGAAAAAAACTCTCCAGGAGTTGAAAGCATCAAATAAATTCCATCAGCTCGTTAACACTTGTAACATCACTGAAACCCTTTGCAAAAATGCTGACGAATTATGCAATAACGAGAATTTCTACATCAGATTTACTGTCATAACTTTGATTTTATTTTTGTTTTGTAAATATGAATTTAACAGACAGGCTGCTATGCTATCTCTATAACATTTGTAGACCTCAGGCACCACCACCCAAGGAACTCTCTTTCTGACAACCATGCTGGCTACCTATCAATTATTATCTAGTTATTTTTTCCCTTTTTTTTTCATTTACCTGGAGGTGGTGGAGCCTTGGGAAGTCAAGATAAACTTCCTCATGTTTCTTGTTCTGTCTCAAGTGAATTTTCTCTGAATCTCTCTGACTGTGTGCAGTCACTGAAGAAAAGTTAAACTTCAAAGACCGGTCCGACTCTGCAGTGTAGCTCAACTGCTGCACTTTAGGTAGTAACGCAGGTAACAACTCTTTTTTTTTTTTAAAAAACTTAATTTAAAACAAAAACGTGCACTGTTCCTTAAGTGACTGTTAGTGCTGTTATCTTAAATCCAGCCAGGCAGTCCTGGGTTCTTGATTCCACACAAACAAAATGCAATAATAATAATAAATCCACCGTGTTGTTGATGTCATTGCAACTTGCAAGCGTGCAAGGCAAGCCGTTAAAGCCATCAGCCAGATCCAGGTAAACAAAGAGAGTACACACCGCCTCCAACCCTTAGCTGAGTTCCGACAGGCTGGCATCTGCCTCATGATGCTGACATCATCATGCACGCCCCTACACACAATGACATCAGCAACTACTTCTCAAAAAAAAAAATGAAAAAGCCTGGGAAATTCAGTAATTAAAGGGGCCACTCAGGAATTTGTGGCACCCCATTATTTTGCCCTCAAAACTGGAAAACACCAAGGAATTCAGGATGGTTGAGAGGTACGCTTAACAATAAACTGAACATTATCTCTATTCCACAGTCCATGCAGTACAATGATTTTTTTTTTTCAGAGGAGGGGAGTGGTTACTGAATATTTTAGGAAATTCTATATCACTTGCATTACTCATACAACTAATGTATTCTTTCTGAACTTATTGTGATGTTGTCAAATTCAACAGCAAACTATTAAGCAATAATCTATTCCTTGCCCTAGAGTCAGTAATTTGTCTTTAAGGCACTCTTGTCTTTGTGCATTTTAGTTAGTTATATTGTTAGTTGCACTGCATGAACTGTGGAATAGAGATAATATTCAGTACATTCTTTTACTGTGCCAGTATCATGAGTCTGGTTTTCCAAATTAGTGTTTTACTGCAAAAAAATACAACACATCTGGAGGTGACTAGAATGCCAGGAAATTACACAAAAAAATCATGCCACAAGACAGGTGTTCCTCAGGAAGAAATAGTTACGCAAACCTACGCTACAGTAATATTGTGTTGTAGATAGAATAATGGGAAAATCAATTGTTACTAGTAATAAAACAAACCAAAATAATCAAGTAGTTTCTGCTACTTGCACACAGAAAAAATAATGAAACTATTTAAATGAATAAATCGATCTTCCTACTGCAGGCAGAGGGGAACAGATTTATAGTGGAAGTCCCTTCCTCCCTTCCTTTCCATTTTGAGCTGTTAATTGCACTTGATTATGCAAGGGTCTCTCAGTGCAGTTACAGTTTTAACACCTCTGTAGTAGTTGTCTGCAGGGAGGGGACTATCAATTCCTCTTGGACTACAAAAGAAAACCCTGAGCAAAGACCGGAAATTTAACTACATTTCTGGCTGTAGCTGGATAACTTCTAAGTATAGTGTAAAACAAGCTCTGAGCCAAACATAAATGAGGGTGATTAGAGACAGAAAAGAAGCAATCCTTTTACAGAAGGTATAGAAGATGGCAGTGAATCATACAAATCCCATTATATGTCAATGACATGTGAATTCACAGTTACTTCCTTATGTCTGGCATGAGTCATACAAAGCATTATGGGAAAGAGAAAGGGTAGAGGAAGAACAAAATCACATCAATACATCAAGCCCCACTGGTAGCCATGTTGTGGAAAACAGGCTAAAATTACAAGTAAATCACTTAGAGAGATTCTGAGGTGTTAAAAGGTCAGGAAACAAAGATAGAGTGAAAAATAAATTTTTTTAGTTCTAGTGTGGAGTTTTCCTTTAATCATGACAGTAATACATTTCCCATTCAAAGCACATAATTATGACTGCTATGTGCTGTGTCACAAATGATATGATGTAATATTCTGTTGTGTCCCTTTTCTGAATAATTGACATTACCTGAATGCCTGATGATGTGTAACACAAATGCAAGTTCTGATGTGGCAAACCAATGTTCAAAGTATTATTGATAGCTTGGTATTTTTTAATATAAAATGTATATCTTTGTTTATTTATTTTTTTGCCTTTTGCATTTGTGTGCTGCTTGGCAGTGCAGACTGATGTTTCACATCTAAATGCAAAAAAGAAAAAAATGTAATTTGGATGGCCTTCTGTAGAGCAAATGAGCCTGGCAATGGTGCACAGCCATCAGCCTTCTGTCTGCTACATTATAGCAACTATTTTGATTTAAACAGCTTCCCTTTCACAGGGAATATATAAGGACATCAACAACTTCCCCACTGCTTTACTGGTAGAATACATCACATTTTTTGAGTTATAGTAGTACATGGAGCAGATAAATCTTCATGCATTACAAATAATTATTATCAATTTCCTTCCCTTTACCAAACAGAATTTGTAACTGATAAAGTCCTTACTCAATTAAAAGTGACACCTTTTTTATCACCCCATGTCTTGCAAGGCAATTGTTAAAAATATTTTAATACCCAAACTTGAATAATGCCTTTCTTTCTTGTAATACATTCAGACCACAATTCTCACAGAATGCAGACTGCTGAGGATAAAATCTGCTGATTCATTCTATTAACAAACCCCACATACACCATTGCAATTTGCTAAAAAATTCCAAATGACCTTCAATGCCTCATGGGACCATTTTCCTTCTAAGTACTCTAATGAACAAGGTGCTAAACATGGTGACTGCCCATCTTCAAGAGTGAAACCGCCTTTACAAGACAACCTTAATGTAGTCAGAAGTAAACTGGACAACAGTTTCAGTCTAATATTCCCCCCATTTAAACTGTTGTAGGCGAGAGAGCCTTCTCTAGTCTGGGACCTGCTACCTGGAACCACCTGCCCACAGACATCAAAAATCTAGAAACCATTAAAAGCTTCAAATATGTCCTTAAAGAGGATTTCTTTACTGACTCTATCTGCAACTGGTACTATGACAATTGTTAGGTAATTTACCATCCCTTATCATGACGAACAGAATATATTTAATAAAGTTTCCTAGGCCTCTTCATGTGGGATCTTATACACAAATATTTCTGATGTTTATTGAAGGTTATGTATTATGATTGCATTGTATTTTATTTATATCTTAGCTTGCATTTTATGCTTATTTTTCTCAATGCACCCTGACTAGATATTTTAATGTTACTCTGCATTCAATCTTACTATGTTCTGAATTTTGCTATGTTCCCATTCGTATATAATATTGATGATTTTCTGCTTTTTGAGCTTGGGTCATGACTGAAAAGTGTTTATACACCAGTCCACTTAACTGGTGAACAACAGTAATTAAATAAATAAATAAATAAGTCATAATGGATTATTATGTGTTCTTGACATGGATGCTAAGATTCACCTCTAGAGCGAATTATTGGCATCCATGTCTTAAACACATAACACACTGACTCCTCTGTGCTATAACCAACCCTGCACCCCACCCTTTCTGTATTTAAGCATTCATATGAAGGTGACCTTTACAAACTTTTGCATGAACCCAGAATGTTCAAGCATTATAATTTAACTTTTCATCAAAGGACTTTACTAAAATGGTTAGTCAATTATATGAAATGAGATTTATGAAGATGGATAAGGGAGGGGTGATGATTATGATGTACAACAATAAATATATAAATCAACCAAAGCACTGTTAAATGATGAAATTGTTATATTATGGCTGATAAAAATATTGTTTAAGGTTTATAAAATCATTGACATTGACCTAATGGATTTATTGACAAGAACAGCCTTTAGCTATGTATTAATTGATTATTGCATTCCACCTACTCTTGCTATATTTTTTAGAATACCAACATTTCACAAGCAGCAAGAAGGCCTACCCTTTAAGCCAATAATGCCTACTATTGGTGTTAAACCACAGACAGTTTCTTCTTCAGCTACCCAAGGATTAATTAACATTGTGTATGCATTCTGTACAAGTCAACACTATTTACATTCCCAGTTCAGCGAGCAGCAGTGATAATTACATATCATGGTGAGAATCTCCTCAGTTGCAGCTGTAGCACATCTGTCTGGCTATATTGTCTTAGTACACTTCATGGCCAGAGGTAAGTACGTGCAGCTGAGGTAAACAATGATGGTGCATGAGAACCACTAGTAGTGGATGCCAGTTTGTGCACATAGCTGAAAAATGTTGATGTAATCAACATAAATAAATGCATGCATAGAGAATATGAAATGGAAATGTAAGTGCTGCAGTTGCTGAGGCTAGGGAATAGTTTACACTATGGTAACAGAATGAACAGAGATGGACAACATAAAAGGGCAAATGGAGTTGTGGTGCAAAACAATTGATGGAAAAGTAGAGTGAAGATAGTGCTCTGACATTACAGCAGTTTTGAAGGATGTAAATCATACACAGGAGAGGTGGGCTATAATAAAATGGCAGCATCAGAATGTCAGCTGTGGACCTATACTATACTGTGAATGTCATTAAAATGGATATATGTTACCCCAAGGGTAGTTAATCTAGCAATTTAGATGTCAGATTGCAAGGGTTCATAAGACACATACCTGGGAAATTTAGTATATGTGCAGAGAGATGGTAAAACATAAAGTACTCAAGAGGACTGAGCCCAAAACTCCCACAGTTGAATGTTTCATAGTACTGCACTAACAAGGGAAGCCACCACTGCAGTCAAGGTGGAAACAGTCTTAAACACATATTTGGGAAATTAAGTACACGTGTGGACATATGTTAAAAATAAAAAAAAAAACACAATAGATTTCAAGGAAATTGAACCCAGGACTGCCACACTTGAATGTTTCAGCAGTGAATTAGCAAGGAGACCCACTATAACACATAGGGTAGAAGAGGTCAGAAAATACATACAACAAGAACATGATGCACATGCGGCAGTCTAAAAATAAATAAATTTACTGGCTGTGAATTCCATTTTTGGACATATATGTGCTGTGATAATGTATTAGGGAAAGCAGTAACTTTAACATAGTTCACTATTTGGGTGTACTATTCTGATGTCACACTTTGACAGTTGGAGGATTTCGATTTTACATAATGATGACAACCTGTTACATGCACATAACTGTGCTTACCCTTATTACTTACAAGCACTGAACCCACTTCAATGTATGCATTGTTTGTTAGACTGCTATAACTTAGATTATCATGTACCTGCTTAATTTATATTCTTTCAACTTGTGTAGTAGCTAATGACACCACAGCAGAGGTTATGTAGCAGTTGTCAGAAAACACAAATTTGAATGGATGTTGCCAACAGTGTATGAAAATGAGCAGTGTTAAACAGATTACAGCACTCAGGGGATCAAAAATCCTCCACCTGTCAAACTGTGACATCCAAATAATATAACTTATGTCATGTTGGTTCACTAAGGCATTATTATAGCAATAACCCACACCTGGGTGTGGGTAATGCTGGATTTACCCATGGTTGGCGTGGTTTGGTCACGAGGGCGAAGCCCGAGTGGCCAAACAAAGCCAACCGTGGTAAATCCAGCATTACCCAAACCCAGAAGTGGGTTATTGCTAATACAATGACATTATTTAAGAAAAAAAATAATTATTTTTCTTAAATAATGGCATTATATAATGCCTCCTTGCTGCCCTTCCGCAGCTGTCTGGTATTCTGTGGCAGTTCTGATGTACTGCGCATGCGTATGCCTACGCAGTACATCAGAACTGTGGGCAAAAGCAACGGAGAAAGCAAGATCTCCGTTGCTTTTTACAAACTGTTTTCGCTATGTTAAATGGGTTTAACATAGCGAGACAGCTTTAAAAAAAGCAACGGAAAATCTTTGTTGCTTTTTTTAAAGCTGTCTCTGTATGTTAAACACATTTAACATAGCAAGACAGTTTTGAAAAAAGCAACGGAGAAAGCAAGATCTCCATTGCTTTTTACACACTGTCTTGCTATGTTAAAGGAGTTTAACATAGCGAGACAGCTTTAAAAAAGCAACGGAGAATCTCTGTTGCTTTTTTTAAAGCTGTCTCACTATGTTAAACTCGTTTAACATAGCGAAACAGGGTGAAAAAAGAGTTATAGTAATGGAAAAAGTCTGGGCGACCGGACCTTTTTCCATTACTATAACTCTGATTTACAACATGCACGCTGACCAAACAGCGTGCACGTTTTTGAATATTAATAGGGGGGAGTTGTATAATGCATAATACACTTTGCTTTTCACAATGATACAATGTGTACCTCACTGGATTCAAAACCCTGTCTGCCTGACTCACATTCTCTTGACTGTTGTAGTAGCCACTGATGCTATAGAAAAAGCTATGCAGCAGCAGTCAGAAAACAGACATTTGATGTTTGTGTTGCAAAAATCTGGAAAGCTGAGAAGTAGTCATTGGTTACAACCCTCCAAATAACTTAATGGCAAGTTACCCAATATTACAGAAGTACAATAAGCCATGGAAGGTGCTATAGTTAAAACAATCATGTCAGCTTATGCTAATGCCATTACTGTTTTCTGTTGTGCACGGGGGAGGGGGGGTAACCTGAGACACATAGTGGTTATCAAAACAGTAACATAACATCTATATTTGTCTTACTGATGAAAGCTGCAAATTACTGCAATGGGAGTCATGCCTGTATAACTGATATGCTGCAGAGCAATGCAGTATGTTGTGAAGCCCCAGTAGAACTTATGCTGCATGTGTCTAACAACTCAGATGCATGGAATGTACAACATGGATATTGTGAAGGTGATGAAATGACAACTGAGCAGGACAGAGATGTGTGATAAGGTCAGACATAATTCAATGGAGTGTAACTCGTGACTTTCATACTTATATACTCCATATTGGTGCATTATCCAGGGTAGCAACAAGACTGTCTGTAATGGCTCTTAATTGACACATATCAAACCATTGCACAATTTGCAGACTGGTATCAAATTAAAAATTAAAAGGATTGCAATTTTTTTATGTCTTGATATCTGCCTGCAAATGTGATACATTTACTTGTAGAATGCATGACAGTTGCAAAATGAGAAGAAAACTGTGTAACAACATCCCACAATGGATTAGAATACTGCACCAAGTGCACTGGAATAGGCCCCTCACAATATGTATATGTTGAGTCATGAAAGCACTTACAGAGAAATGTATCATCTTATTTAACTTTTATTATATCAGAGTTGCATGCTGACATGCACAGATGCTCAGATTGGGTGTACAATGGATGACAAAGTCTTAGTGCATGCAAAGAAATGTCCTTTGTTTTTGCCATAGGGGAAGTACTATGTTTTTGCCATAGGAGAAGAACTAGTATTACTCTCTGTTCACTAATGAACAGCAATGCTGCTCCAAGCCAACTGTCATGCAACAGATACATGCAGAAATAGCTATCTCTGTTTATAAGACATTCATGGTCATGTGCGTTGTGCTTATCTATTTTTTGACCAGATTAAAGATTGGAAATGGGAGGACAGGACACAGCTGGAATTGGGAAGCAAGCAGATGGTAGAACACTAGGTGAGCAATTCAGGAATGATCAATGTGGAGGCGGGATAGGACCATTATCTTTCAATGTCTTCTCTAATTAATCACGGTTATCTTTTGTTATTTTAGAATTTTTTTGGATAATGACATTGTAAACATTGTGTCAAAATATCACACTTTGTAGATTGAGTAACTGAACCAAATTTGTGTAAATCACATACATAGACCACCATCCCTGTTTGCTACTGAGAATATATGCTCAACATCGACATCAACTTCAGATAGTTATAGAAGGCATGGCTGTTGTGAACCTTCCATCTATAGAATGTGGAGCACCCACTTCACCTCACATAATTGCTAAACAAATGCTCAATGTGCGGACAACTCTACTGACACCTACAATCTGAAATGTCATAGATTAATTAAAATGTGACAAAATACTTTTTTGCAATGTTATTTTACTGTATTAATAACATTCTCTACTATTTTTCCATGGTTATTGCTTAAAACTATTTGTAACACTTGAATTTCTGACAGACCCTTTCCAGAATATCCATCCATTTTTGACTGGGTTAGTCTACTGGCGGCTGGTGACTTCAAATTAAAGGAGGGCTGCAGGAGACAGCTGATGGGTGTGGACAATGGGAAGGGGTGTGGCCAGATAGAAAGGGGTGGAGCTATGCTCAAAACCACAACAACTGGAACTTTAATTAAATACGCTGCCCTGGGTGCCAAACAGTCATTACGAGAGTCCAATCAAGACAAAATGAACTTTAGAAGAAAAAAATATTTCAATGCATTGGCTACATGACAACTTACTTAATATCCAGATGGAAACAGGGTGTGAGGCATGAAAAAATAAATTACTTTTTAAATACATTACTGGAATGCCAGTCAAAATCAAGTATAAAAAAACAAGCAGCACTCAACTCAAACCACTACTCCTTGCACTGCAGTTCTAATTATAATTTATATTCAGTTTTATAAAATTACCAAGTAGCATGCTGAAAGTAGCAATCTCTGTGATACCCACACTTGTAAAAAAGTTTCTTATCCAAAAAAGACCTGCTGCCTGACACAACTATCTACTTGTTTCATGGGGAAGACATGATCAAAGTAAAAAATGAACAGCAAACAAGAAACAAGCTCAAGATAAATTGCTTAAAGGATTCCTGCACAAGTTATGGACCACACATGATAGATTGGCATTCTGTTTAGTTTATGGGTAAGCCTGCAACGATGACTGCAAGTCTCCAATAAATGTAATGAGCTTCTGAACAAACTGTAATCCTGTCCTTTTATTACAAATACTGTCATATGCATTTCAATACCTAAGGCTTATACGTTATCTAGTTATGTAAATATTCTCTGCATGGCAACAACGAAAAGGCTTTCAATGTTCGTAATTCTTTAACAGTATGCTTATTAAAGCTTACTTGCATCTTACAATCTCCGACAAGCTTACCTGATGGTCATTAAACATTGCTACTTAAACAGAGCAACAGAGCACTGTGACAGCATGCATTTCCTGAATAAGAAGCATAAATCAACAGTATAAAAATATGACAGAAAACCAGAACATTCTGCAAAATCAAGGACAAATGAAAAGCCACGGTCGTACTTATGGTCTACCTTGGATGGGGGAATACTCTGCACACTTACACTGCATAACTGCTCCTTGCCTTCCTTGGACACATCCAGAGCCACTACAATGGGGAGTGGGGTGCAACAAGTATGTCACAATTTGAAATGTCTCTGGCTGATAGTGATGGCTCTGACACTTATACCTCTCAACTTCAGAGCAAGAAATCTGGACAAAGCCATACATAGAACTAGAAGTGGGACACAGGCCCAAAAATAAGGACAGTTTTTAAATATTGCTCTTATTAACTTAGATAATAGAGCAGTAGTAGGCCTTGCATTATTACAAATTTTCTGAAGGGTATGAAATCTGAAATACAAATGTCTGCCATTATTTTCTAACTACAATCTTTAATGACTTGCCACTAATTTGCCAGAAAACCACAATTTTATGAAAAATATACCAAAAATGTGATGCAAAAATATAAAGTTGCCACACAATACAGCTGGGAAACTGTCAAAAAAGGACACCTTTTTAATATTAACACTGTTAACTTGAGCAGCTAACAAAATAAGAGCATCTACATGCATTTCTGAAATAAAAGTAATCTATAACTCTGATCATTACAGTTATATATAATTGTAAACCCTCCACGTTTTCTTTCAAAATTGCCATTTTGAGGAGGGATTATTAGGGGAGAGCAACATTTTGAGCCAAAATTGGGGGCAATTGAGAGGTTTGGATATTCCTAATTCTACAAAGTGTTTTGCACGTACCTCTCAACCTCTTAATGCAGGAAATCTGGACAAGATCAAATATAATGGGGGAACATACAAACACTACTAAAAATTGCTCTTGTATAAACTTAAGACAGTTGCTAGAATAACAGGTCTTGCTTTAGCATGCATTTTTCTGAAGGTTATGACGTCTGAAACTCAATGTCTGTCATTTAGTGACTTCATTCCTAAATGATTTGCTAGAAAACCACAAATTTTATGAGGAACTAACCAAAAATAAGAAGCAAATATCTATTCATTCTGCAAAAATATGGACAACTGAGAGGCATAGTTCAACCGGGGCTGTCTGAGTTTGCTACCCCCCCCCTCACAAAATCATGGTCGAATGGAGCCTCCCCCCTGCAGCCATTCCAATGTCCCATTCCTTGGTTATTTTGCCCTGTTTACCATAAACACTGTAATGTGCATACTGCTTTACTTCTACGATGATTTAGATTTCATTTGAAAGTTTTATTTTGCATTTTACAGCACAAACCCTAATAGATATCTGTTAAACAAAGCAATGGAGTCTCACAATGAAAATAGACTTAGCATTAAAACTTCTCTGCCCTTGAAACTCACATGCATTGAAACAGCATTGAAACCCACATTCAAAGAAAATACATTTTGCCAGTGGCAGATAAAGATTAACTCTGGGCTGTTTTCAAAATCATAGGACCCTTGAACATGAAACATACACATGTTCTTTGATACACCTTCCTGACTGTATTACATTATATCCCTTGTACAATACAGTACAGTTGTTAGAGGGCATTTTAAATGTATTGTTTTGAACATTTTTCCAGTAAACAATGAAACAAAATGCATGCACCAATGACAAAACTGCCCAATTCAGAACATTTCCATCATAAAAAGTCTACTCAACTGTCTATAGTCCACCAGTATCAGTAAATATGCACAATCTCTGAAGTAGTAAAATCCACATTAAATAAATCTGTAACTAATAAAGAGGTTGCTGCTAGCAAACAACTTTATATGTCATTGTTCCATCTACAAATAAAGTGCCTGTTGCCCTTGAAGAATAAATTGCCTGTGTTGCATGCATTAAAAAAATGATAAGCTAGTAATACCGCAATAGGGAATGGATAGCAAACTGATAACAGGTTCATAGTTACTAGGTATCTTTGCCAAAAAAGACTGCAGTATCTACCCCCTTTACAACACAGTACAGTATCAGCAATGCATCTACTTACTGTGGGAGTAGAACCCACAGCCTTCTGCTTTGCAAGTACACTACCTGTTGTGCTATTAACAATGCAAACAGACTTAGCATAAGCAGCACTAAACTTTTGTTCCCCTGCAGCTCTCAGCTCCTTGTAAAATCTACTCAACACTCAGCTGTATCTCTGAACTTTACAGCACAAGAAATCTGGAAAAAGCCAAAATTTATTGGGGGGAGACGGCCAAAAACCAGAGACACATTTTAAACATTGCTTGTATAATGTTGGAAAGTTGCTAGAATAAAATGCTGTTTTACCACCATAGATTTCACTGCCACATCTTGAACCCAGGGGACCCTGTGCAAAACAGTCAGAGAAACATACCACTATGCCAAATCAGCTGAAACAAAGGAAGACAAACTTAAATGGCTACCATTTAGTGAATTCAGTTCTCACCATAGCTGTCAACCTCTTAGCAAAAAACACCTGAAAAAAGCCAATAATGTGGGAATACAGCTGCCAAACATATTCAATGAATTCAGTTCTCACCATAGCTCTCATCCTTAGCACAGAATACCTGGACAAGGCCAATAATGGGGGAATACAGTCCCAAATATATGGGCAAATTTCAAGTATCCATGTTAAAAACTTAGACAATTGCTAGAATAAATGGTTTTGTTTTACCATGTACTTTCTTAAGAATATGAAGTCTGAAATTCAAATGCCTGTTATTTTTAAACATTTGTTAACCAGGAAACTAGTCTGACTTGGAACAAAACAAAGCCAATTTTCAGCAGAGCAGGGAGAAACACTCCAGACACATCTTTGTAAGGGATAGGAGGACATGCAGACTCTTAACAGGGGCATTTTACACACACACACACACACACACACACACACACACACACACACACACACACACACACACACACACACACACACACCTCCATTACCTGTAAATGGGTCCGGAAGCAGCAAACCTCCACACACAAGGTCTGGAATCACTCGAAGCAGTAAACCTCAACACACAATGTCCAACTCCATTGTCTCGAAGTAGCAAACCCGCGCTTGATTTAACACTTCCTTGCAAGAGCTTAGAACTCAACTTACCTCTCTCCTGATTGGTCTTGTCTGTGGAACAAGCAGTCCGGAGCTCCTCTGTTCTGTGTGGTCGTCTACCGCACAGATTCCTGGGCATCTGCTGGGCAGTCTGAGTGTGTCTGTGCATGCGCGGCAGTTCCTGTACTCGTTAAAAAATATATATTTTTTTAATTTTATGTTTCACATTTTTTATTTCTTTTATTTCTAGGTGGGAGGGCTGCAGTCCTGTAGTCCGATAGCACGAGCTGCCCCTGGGTTAGTCCCACTATGGTAATAGATTCTTTTCTGGGGAGATCCATGCTAGTAGTTATATTAGTAGGGGAAAATTTGGTCAGGGCATCAGTCAACTTAGCCTACTGTTACAACGTGGTGCATGCGGCTGATGAGTGGAAGCATCCATTCCATTGCTTGCACAGTGGCAGCAGGGAGAATGGCACAAAAACATGGTATCAGAGGAATGAGAAGTAGAGGTGAATGCTGACTCCATGGGTTTGTTTTCTGAGAAGGAAATGGAGATATCAGGCACAGAGAATTATGAAGGTGACCATATAGAGGATACTGTAGATATTTTAAAGTGCAATTTATTTATGGAGGTGAAGGGAGAAGACCAACAACAGGAACAACTGATTATTAAAATCCCTCAGTCAGGAGGGTTGCAGGATGATTTATTAGTGGAGCTAGCTGATCAGAGTGAGCCAGAGAGAGAGAAGGACTTATCTTGGGGTAACATGATGGAAAGAATATATAAAGACGACGGACAAGAATGTAAGAGAAAATCATTCACAGAAGTTGGAGAACAGAAGGAAGAATGGAAAAAGAGGAAGAAGACAGCAGAAATGGGAAACAAGGAGTATGTAGCTAAAATTCAGAATAAAGAAGAACAAGAAATTGACAGATATGAAACATTGGGACAAGACAAATTTGCCTTCAGTCAAGGCACATGAGGTAGGAGCTTTTATTTTGATTAAAAAAAGAGAATTATTATGACATTTTCTTTGAGACTGATGCAGTATTATAAAACTTTTTTGGAAGAGTATGAAAAAAGAAAAAAAATGTATCTGTGGAATAAATATACTGTAAAAACTTTCTTTCATGAAACACAAAAGAATTTTACATAAAAATTCAGACAGAAACTGAAAGAGAAGCTGTTAAAATATTTATTGAAGAACTTTTGCATTGAAGTGAAGGACTTTTCTAAAGTATTTGATAATAGAGGATGTTGGATGGGGCTTGAGATTATAACATGATTTTGAAAATGAAAAATAGAAAAATTGTACATATTCCTAGCATGATTAATGTTGAAGGTCATAGAGCTGTTGTCATGCATTGGGGACAACCGAAAACATATATATATATTTTTTTTTTGTAGGAGGGAGTGACATGTAAGTAACTGTGACAAGAAGAAATGTTATTTATGTGGGGAGACTGGTATTTATGCAAAAAAAAATCTAAAATGAAATGTTATAAATGCAAACAAACAGGTCATTTATGGATGGATTGTGAGAAAGAGAAAAATATAGAACTTAATGTCGAGGGACAGATTTTAGAAAAGCAAATAGCAAAGAAAATTGCAACAAGAAGAACAACAAAAAGAAAAAAGGGATTTTAAAGACACGCATAAACAAAAAGAAAATAAAACTGGTAAACAAAAAGGAGAAAGGGCGATGGAAAGTAGATCAGAGATTAGTGATGGAGAAGATATAGCTGGAATATAGTTAAAAAGAAAAATTCCATTGGAAAAAGAGTTAAAGATAGGAAAAGGACATTCCAATATATGAGTTTAAAAGTAAAAAAAGAAAGGAAATGGGTAAATAAATAAATAATTTATTGGAAATTAAGGAGAAGAGAATCAAACAATCTTAGACTTTTAAGTATCGATATCAATACTATAAAAATACAGTAAGAAGGATTGGGGTGTTAGAATGGTGTAATAAGTGTGATATAGATTTAATGGTCTTGAAGATGTTAGAGGTTTAACTAAAGAAGAAAAAAAAGAAACAGATTTATTGATGAGAGGTATAATATGAAATTTGGTATTGTATAGTATTGCAATAAAAATATATTTTATCATACATTAGTTAGATTAGGAGGATTAATGGTGTTTGACTTTAGGTGGAAAGGAGAACATTATAGATTGATAGCAATAGATGCTTATGCAATATATAAAGTAAGAGAAATTATTCAATAAATGTTGGACTATGTCATAATAAATATGGATATTATAATAACAGGAGATTTTAATTGTGCTTTAAACCATAAAAAGCAAAAGGAGAAAATGAATAAGAAAATAATGGAAGAAATATTAAAACGTGGGAATTCTAAGTTATACAATATCAAAAAAAGTGCATATAGAAGAGGAAAATTGAAAACAGGTGTAAATATATATATATATATATATATATATATATATATTTTTTTTTTTTTCTAAAACTATAAAAATAGTGATAGAAGAAGTAGTAAAAACAGAATTTTTGGATCATTCAGCTATATGGATAAAAATAGAAGAGAATAAAGAACATATAAAATCGGGAGAGCAATACAGAGAATAAATGAAAAAGAGTGGAATAAGAAAGGTAGAAAAGATATAATGGAGTTATGGAAAGATTATTTGACTGTGAGAGATTTTTATAATTGATCAGATTGGTGAATAATATTTAAAGAGAAACATAAATTTATTTAATCTGAGAAAGTAGAATAAAAGAAATAGAAAAAGAATATAGAGAAGCACAAAATCAGCATTAGGCAAACTATATAGAAATAGAAAGGAATACTTTAGAAAAGAAGAAGACATTTACCAAAAAAATGAGAAATGAATTACTTAAACAAAAATATTTTTTACAAGGAAAAAATGAAGTAATATCACCATATTTGAGTAACAAACATAAAGGAAGAAAATGGTATAATGATACAAATGAAAAATAAAAATGAAGAAGTTGAAAGAGAACAAAGAAATATGAATATCTGAGCTCAGTAGGTTAAAAAGATGGTAAAAAAGAGAGATGAAAAAAGAATAAATGAAGAAATGAATAAAGAATTGGAAAAACAAATTACAATTATGAACTTAAAGATAGTAGTGAGGAAAATAAATATAAATTCAACACCAGAAACAGATGGTATAGGATATTTAATGAATTTGATATAATTTGATACAATGGCAAGAAGAAATATTGGTGGAAGTGTTAAATGAATGGCTAAATGAAGGTATTTGTTATACAAAAATATGTAGGGGAGATATGAGATTTGTATGGAAAAAGTGAAAGAAGAATGAAATAAAAAAAACTAGAGACAGTTGATTAACATGGATTATCAGATATTTATGAAGTTTATGCAAAAAAGACTAGAACATAAATTAGAATATGTAATGGAAGAAGGTTTTTATGGGGTTAAAGTAAAAGGAGGCCAAGAATTATTAATGATAATTATGGAAATGGTGGATGACATCAAAAAAGAACAAAGGGAAGCAAAATGAATGGTGACTGATATAAACAAAGCATTTGATTCAATAGAGCATGAGATATTTTGGCAAATAATAGAAGGATATAATTGTGGTACACAAATCAAAAAGTATGTGAGTTAGTGTCTAAACATACGAATATTCAGATCTTAGTAAATGGTTGGCTAAGTGAAAAAATTGAGATGAATATAGGTTTAAAACAAGAATGTCCAATTAGTAATATTTTGTTTGTAATGGTCATGAGCTGTGCAGTTAAACAAATAAATGAAGAAATTGAAGAAGTTAAATATGTACAGAAAATTGGTATTTCATGTCCAATTATTATGTCATATGTAGATGATTTAAGTTGAATGGCTAAGAATAGACAGAAAATGAAAGAGGTAGTTATATATGTGCATAAAAATGCAAGAAGTTGGATTAATAATGAATAGAGAAAAATGCAAGAGTTTTGGAAGTGAGAGTAGTTGGAAGGAATATAATCTAAAATAAAAGAGATATCAGTATTAGGAATTCAATTTGCTGAATGTACCATAATAAATGAACAATGGGAGAAAATTCTAAAGGTAGTAAAAGGACTTAGTGTTATGTGGAACAAGTATAGATTATCTTATAAGAAAAAAGTGCATTTAATTAATAGAATATGGATGGGAAAATGTGCATACATAGCTAGTGTGTATATGTTACCAAAATGTTTGGAGAAACAATTTCTTAAAATAATCTTTAGATTTGTAGGGGTATCTACATTGAATCCAGTGAAAAGATGAGTGTTACCCATGAATAAGGAAGGCAGAGGACTAGGATTATTAAATCTTATAGTATATGGAGCTTCATTAAATTTATATAAGATTTTGAAATTAATAAATGGGCAAGAAAACACATTGGTTGTAAAAATATTAAAACAGAAATAAAAAAGAGAATAGGTTCTTAATTAAAACAAACAAAAAGAGAATATGGGTGAATGAAGAGATAGAGATATAGAAAGAAAAAATATGGAACTTGAAAGTAGAAAATATAAAAGAAAATAGAAAGATTTGCTATAAAAACCTAATGACATAAAATTATGACATAAATCTATGAAGAAATTTAACAAAAGAAAAAGTTAGAGCTATAAAGCAAAATAATAAATGTGGTATGGCAGTGGTTAAATGTCAAGATGTTATATAAAAGCTGTAAATAAATTGCCAGTAAAGGAAAAATGTAGTATAAGAGAATACGCTAAAGGATATGTCATTTTTGTAATGATCGCATATATTTTCTATGAAAATTATAGTAAGGAATATGTCAAAATATAGATAAAAATTGTTTTATTTTGTATGGATAATATGGAATGAAAGGTTTTATGAAATTTTGCTCAGTGGAAATTGGGAGATGCCAAATATTATAAGGAAAATCAAATGGTGGTTGTGGAAGAAGAAGTGGGGGGCTGTAGAAATGGAAAAATGATAATGTAACAAGAAGAGGACTATAATCAATATTTTATAAGTATCTAAATGTGCAATTTTGTATTTAGTTGTATATAAAATAAAATACCCCTACTGTTTTCGATAGGTACTATGGGATCTTCTCCATCCACATGAGCTACCACCACTTCAAGCAGATGGGATCTTGGGGTAGTTCATAGTTCAGCTAACTGCCCATGTGAGTCATTTTAAGCATAGCCAATTATCCCCTGTGAGACTCAAACCGTGCACCTTGTGTTTGTAAGGCAAACACCTTAGCCATTAAGCCACCCTCCCAACCAACATATCCTCTGAGGGATGGTATACTCTGGAATGCAGCAAACACCCTTATGCTATACTACAGTGTCAGCAATCAATTTACCTGGTATAGGAATAGAACCCACAGCCTTCTGCACCAAAGGTAAGTGCATTACTTATTGCTCCACTGACAATGTGCTGAATCCTGCATTAAAAATTAATATGCGAAAAAAGACTCCTAATGAGGTACACTTGGAGTTATGAGTCTGATTGTTTATCACTCTGCCATATGGATCTCTCATGCATACACAGAGCTGACCACAGGTATTCAGGCAGGTGCATTATACTGTGCAGAACTCAATACTATATTTACCTTGCCTGTTGATTGCACATCTTGAGCTCCTGAGCAATTCAGAAATATTAATGTGTTGAAACCTAATTAGTATGCACACTGTAGCCAGAGGGGGAAATCTGCATCATATAAGCATGATGTAGAACAAGGATCATCATCAAGAAATGGAAGGCAAATTTCTCTGTTTTGTACAAGGCACTACTGAGCAAATTGTTGCTGCAGAGCATGAGTCTGCAAAATTGAAGGTATGTACTGCTTCTGCACAGTGTTAGCATTTTTGTATGCCATGTACTTTTAAAGGCTACAAGGATTTTTTAGTCTTTCTTTCAGTGTAGCTGATGTAATAAAAACTGTCTGCAGGGGTACATTGCTCTCATGTGTACTGGACATAGTAGTATGCCAGCATGGTAAAGTTGGTTCTTAAATGTAGCTTGCCATTTGCCAGTGTAATGTTGGTTATCTTTAAATGTGTTTATACAAGATAATTACTACAAGGTTTGTTGTGTGTGAGTGTGTTATTAATGGACCTATGTTTGGGATGTTGTGTGCCTGATAACATGTACTCATGTACCTGTTATTCTTTTGTTGGGGGTGTAAGGGTTAGGACAAACAAAAATGGTTGAGATTTACTGTTGTTTTTGTGGATACACCTATGTCGCTGTCAGGCTTCAGTAAGCTACATATGGCCCATTAGTAGCATTTTCATAATGTTAGAATGTGTGCACTATGCATGTAGAATTATGGCTGTAATTTCAGTATCCTTACCAAACAGGCTATACCTACGAAATAGGCAGCTAAATGCACATCCAGCCAAAAGCCTCATTTTGCTGATATTGAGAAGGAGACGGTTCTATATGCCCTTCTTATCCATGATGGATGGCTTATCACATTGCAAAACCCTGACAAGTCTTTCCATGACCATGTCTGGTGACAGGTTGTGAATAATGTCAATGCCTTATGTGGCCAGGGTCGTAATTTTCATATGGTCTAACAGAGAGACAGTGAAATGATCCATAATGTCACCCTCATAGTGGAAACCTTGATGGAGGGGTGGAGGGCTCCAGGTGATGGGCCATCTACTGCACCACCACTTATAGAGATGGAGGAGTTCCTGGTCTTGTTCAAAGGAAGTACCATATCAGAGTTCCACAGTGTGGTGCTAGTTTTTGGGGCAGGGCTGGATGGGTCCCAGAGGATTTCTGCAGGTGATGACCTAGGTATATAGTCCAGCCTTTACTATGTCTGCACACACTATGCACTTGTGCCTTTCTGTACCAGCATTCAGAAATTCTGAAACAGAGAAATAGAACAGAATGCAGGAATTACACTTCTCCATCATGCCACTTAACACTTTGCTGCACGAACCAAAAAGAAAAGATAAAACTGAAGACCACAGATGAAGATTTCACTTAAAACACCAGTTTATTGCACCTCTAGCGCTTTGGCAACCACTTTCAAGGAGTATAAAACATCACATAATTTACACAGTTTATATAGCCTAATACATCTAACAATTAAACAAGCAGCCTAAACCAATTAATCAATAAACATTAAAAAATACTTAATACTACCTTCTCATCAGATAAGAAGCCTCCTGTTGGTCTTCACTTAACACTTTGCACCTGGGGGAGACTCGCCCTTTGCTCCACCTTTACTATGCTTCTGAAAATCAACTGTCTTTCATATATAGCACTTCTTCACACGGTTTCAAATCGTCTTTTGATGCATGTTCAGTAAATGAAACCATTGCACCAGTCATGGTAATTCCCATTTTTTACAACTGGTGGTACTTCAACATAATGTTATCTGACACATCCGTGGTGAAAATATATATCAAAAGGGATAACGTTAATATTAATATATATATATATATATATATATATATATATTTTTTTTTTTTTTTTTTTTTTCAGGCATCTAGATTCATCTACCACTAGCTTTTATGTAGCTCCAGTATGTTAGCCACCTGCTTCCCTTTCTTCCATTCTTTGTTTACTAAATGTATAAAGCCTGAAACCTGAAAAGCTGCCATATTTCATTGAATAAAATGCTTGGCCACTACATTTTGTTCTGCCTTGTTTGAAAGAGCATTCGTATGTTCTTAGTCAGAACTTTAGTTTTCTAAGTGTTTTACATTTACAAAACGTAGACCACATGATGAAAAACGCTAACTACATCATGTCCTAAGAAGTCCATGTAACCTTTTACAGTATCTATGTTTGACAGGATGTTGACATGTAATTGTAGCATTTATCCATTTATATTTAAATATGTCCTTTTCACACTCAATACATTTGCTCCTGCTTTCTGTTTCTAAGGCCTGCTTGAGTTTGAGTTTGAACCTCTTTGATTTGTCTAAAATCTACTAAAACAACAAAGCTGTCAAGTAGCTGACTTTTTCATCTTTTTTCTTGTAAACTCATTTTAATTTTTCTGCAATGAGTGTCTATCATGTCTTTTTATACCTAAATACATATATTTAATAAAACTGAAATTGATCTAGTATTTGTATACATAACTATTCTGTAATGTTATTACTTATATTTTATAGTCTTCCAGTTGACCATAAACTGAACCATAAAATATACTCTTGAGTTTTGAAAAAAAAAATACTTTTAAAATGCAAATTCCTAATGATAAATCTGTTTTTTCAATTGCGTAAAACAGGAACTCTTTTTAAAATGATATACTCCATATCCTTATTTAGTTAATTTTTTTAGAAAAAATAAATATACAAACAGCTGAAATCTTATGTGTTGACACAATTAAGCTGTGACAACCAAACTGACACCAGTGAAAATATAGATTGTTTTCACAGATATTGTTCAAATAAGTAAAACAAGATATATTTTGAAAAGAAAATGTCTCTTATCTGCTGCTGTAGTCTAGGTGAGTATTGTCTAAATATGAGCCTGACTCCTAAAGTGACATGTCATATCTCATCTGGCTTCATGACTTCACTTATTTGTTTTATTTTCTGAATGGAACATGCACACAGAACTGAGACTTGCTTCCAGGTGTGAACTTTTTTAGGCATTGCAGAAAGAGAAAACAGCACACAGTATAAAACATAAAACAGGTCATTATTCACAGCAAGCAGCATGCTTGAATCGCTGCAATCAGCTCTGCATGGTGCTTAGAAAATATAAAGCATTAAAATGTATAAATGCATCAATAAAATGTTACCTGTCTTGGGGCAGCACAACATGAGTTTCACCTGTAAATATACAGTGATATGATGACTGAGGGCATGGAAAAGAGTGGCATAAAAACGTGACAGAAATATGGGAAAGCAACTCTTAAAATACCACAAACTGATTCCTTTATAACAGTAGCTTGTAAGTGAGTCTGGCAGAGATGTAGCAGTAGTAAGAGGAACTGAGATGAGTATATACGGATGTCCCTGCCACATGTAATGTATTGTGAACTAACTACCATATAAAAGTATACCTGATAGATGCAGTCCAGAAGGGAAGAACAGGTCACCAACTACAAGGGTCATGGACCTGCATCATGTGTCCCTGCCATAAATCTATGATGTTAAGAATCTGGTCGAAACAACATAATTAACTGTTTTTGGATCAGAAGTGGTGGGTGAATAACATTAGTGAGTCATCTTAAAAGCAAATTTGAAGAATGTCTGGGTAAAAGAATAATGAGTTTCTAACAAAAGTTTTATCTGGTATCAGCATAGCTCACCTTTAGGATAGCTGTGTTTAAGACTAAATAACAGTAGGTGGAGAAAAAGTGACCTTTGTGCATTACAAATTACTGAGTTCTAGATATAACCCAGAGATTAAATATCCTGCACAGTTTAAAACAGTTAACTATATAGCAGAGCATACAGGATGATAAGGTATTTATAATCTATGGCTACAATGGAACATTTGCTATGAAGAGTTTGGAAAGCTATTTTTTGTTGTTGTTTGACTACATTAAGAATAAGATCAAATATATAGCATTTGAAATACAATAGTAGACAGTATTTGTGGGAAATGCTGAAACTGTACACCAATTTTCAGATTGTAGCCCTTCTCCGATATTACTAGTAGAGAGATTACATTACATTACTAGTAGGAGTCAAGCCCCAAGCTTTGACAATATTGTTAAATTTGAATATAACAGAAGGATATGCAGACTGTAATAAATATACAATTAGGCCCACTTGCAGAGGCAGAGTTTATACACACAATGATGTCTTCATTCCAAAATATGTTGAAAATAAGTTGGAGGTAATCCATGCTTTACTTGTTTTTTAAATACTGGAAATAAAAAATATTCTCTTAACACCAAATTGTGTGGAAGATTAAGAACACCACATATTTGTTACTAAACAGTGTTTTAGCATTCACTGACTATGAACATTGAATCCAAGACTCACGGAAAAATTGATTCAAAACTCTTAACATGGTTACCCAGCTAGGAAACTTCATTGTAAATGAAGAGCAGGTCATTATATTCTACTTACAAAAGGACAAACACCTTTTATATGCCAAAATTAGGGATAGGAACGATTGTGTACCTTATAAATTCTGAAAGTCCACTGATGATGCTCAAAAGTAACAAAAAAAAAAAGACAAGCAACTTCAAAACTATCAACTGAATGATGAATTTCAGAATGAAAGAAAAGCAACATTTTTCCTCACACCATGTTGCTTCAAACCTATACAAGCCAACTTTTTTGTGCCTTGCTGTCCAATCAGCAGCAGTGAAACACAATTGCCAACAGTTTGCCTTGGGCAAAATCCACATTATGGCAGCTGTTTTAACCTTCCAAATGTGAGCAAATTAATTATTATGACCCAGTAGCTCTTACCACTACAGTGATGGGGCTCTGGGATAGATTTTTTGTTTCGCTCTGCTTGGGGGAAGGTGTGGAGCATTTGGCTACAGGGGCTTCTTTGATTATACTATTGAGTTATGAACTTACCATGACTAAGCAAGCAAGGCACGCATACTTTTTATATAATTGCTCAGTCGGAATCAAGATATGAGCAAAAATGACTGAACTATGGAAATAACTAACTAACTAAATAAATAAATGTTATGGTATACTTGGAAAATGGCTATTTATTTAATTATTTATTTAGACTTTATTAACTGGGTATGTAGGCTGGTTCAGAATCAAGATATGAGCAAAAATGACTGAACTGTAAAAATAAAAAAAAATAAATAAATGTTATGGTATACTTGGCAAATGGCTTTTATTTAATTATTTATTTAGACTTTATTGATTGGGTATGTATGCTGGTTCAAAGACCCTTTTAGCCAAGCCCTGAGTACACGAGTGCAGTCCAGATACAATAAATATGCAGACATTGAGAAGACTAAAATAGTTACAATAGGTAGAATAGAGAGAATAGGATACGTGACTATGCTCCCGCTTGGAAGCACTTATTTTAAATTGTTTCTTAAGGTAATGGACAATACTGAAAAATGGTTTGACTGTGATCAATATGGTGCACCCTGAATCCAAAAGAGAGGTACCATTTATAATGAGTAGGGGGGCAGGATGAAGTTATCTATCCTTATTGCTTTCTTCCAGACTTTAGGGGAATAGGTAGATCATGCTATGTTAAGGGTACTTGGTCTTGTGCAACTAACTTGGTGAGAATAAGTAAATAGTGAAGTAGTGGCTGCAACAGTGGTGAGGGAGTTGCAATCCCCCCGTGTTAGATGCAGCTATGAGACAGTGACTAATCAGTATGTTACAGCAATCCTTTTCAAAACTGAAAAAGCTACAACTCTCATCAAACTAAATAGACAACTAAGAGAAGTAATTAAGTCCAACAAAGCAAATTTTGAGGTAAAGATAGCATCCCAGGCCAAGGACAACTATAAGACCTTCTTTAGCAATGTCTAAAACTTCATAGGCAGCACACAATAGTGTACCAAAATGTTGGTAAATGGAGCCATGTTCATGGAACTGGGAGATATAGCAAATCTTCTGGTTGACAAATTCACCTCCAACCTTACCCTCTTCTTACCCCCAGCCACTTCACAGGAAATACCATCTAACATAACTCTCCAGCTATTAGTGGGGAGCAGGTCTTAGATTTGTTCACTAAGGCTAAGAATACAGCTTCAATGGGCCCTGATAATATCCCAGAATGCCTCCTAAATAGCCTGAAATATGACCTATCAGGGTCAGTGGTGTCACTGTTCAGCCATAACTTCTGCACAGGCTTCATAGAACATAAACAGAGTACTACAATAGGCATCCTTCTGTACAAGAGTGAATCATCAATGGACCCTTTGATTCTTAGAACTACAAACCCATTTGGCTGACTAGTCTCATATGCAAAGCCATGGAATGAGTTATCATGGAAATGATTAACAATGACATAAGAAACCTTCAGACACTGGACCCAGCCCAGTTTGATTTTGTCAAAGGCAAATCATGCCTACTGCACCTGGTGGACTTCACTGAGAAGGTCACCAAGAAAATGGATGAAGGCAAAACAGTGCATACTGCTAACCTTAATATAGCTAAGGAATTTAATACAATACTCCACTTGAGCATTGTAAACAAATTCACAGAATTAAGCATAACCTCCTATGTAACTCACTAGAAAGTTAGCTGGCTCACAGACAAGTCCAAGAAAGTTAGGATTGGAAAGACCACCTCCGCAAAGAGGCTGGTCACTAGTGGAGTCCCCTAGGGCTCTGTGTCAGGCCCACTCCTCTTTGGCATCTATTTATAGGAAGTCAAGGCCAATTTCATGGGCCCCTAGCTCACCAAGTTTGCAGATTATTGCAAGCTAGGAGCAATCATAGAAACTTCCCAACAAACTAACATCACCAAAGAAGGTATAACACAAGCAAATAACTGGAGCCAAAGCCACAACTTAAAACTCAGTGCCAAGAAATGCATAATAGTGCATTTTGGGAACTCAGACACCCAGGGAAACTACATCATTAATAAAACACCCCTAAAAGCAGGCACAGTAGTCAGGGATTTGATGATTCATGTAGATGGTAACCTGGCTTTTGACCAACATGTGTCTAAGGCAGTAAAAAAAGTATTCTATATCACTCAACTTGGTGCAGTGGCATTGTGGATAGCTTTGTCACCTCACAGCAAGAGGTTCCCAGTTTGATTCTCAGCTGGGGTACTTTCTGTGTGGAGTCTGCCTGTCCTCCTTGTGTTCACATGGTCTTCCTCCAGATGGTCCAGTTTCTTGCCACATTTCATAGACATGCAGTAGGTGGACTGTACACTCCAAATTGGCCATAGGCATGAGTGTGTGTGCAAGTGCGTGGTGTGGAGGAACTACAGTGGTAGGGCTAGCCACCTGGGGTGTAAACCTTGGCTCTACATGATTGTCACTGTTGAAGTGACACCCCAACCCCATGTGCAAGAAATGGGAAAAAGGGGTTGTGGAAGGATGGATGGACTCAACTTATAAGTACGAACATGGAATCAACGTCTAGGAAAGTCATTGTACCACTGTACTGAGCCCTCATCAGACCCATCATTGAGAATAATGCCCCCTTCAGTATGTACCTGAGAAGACACATGCAGCAACTGGAATATCCACAGAGGTTCCTCACAAAAATAATACAGGGAATAAACACAGTGTTCTGTGAACATTGCCTCAAAGCCTTATCTCTATACTCTATTTCCTACAGACTGCTGAGAGGTGATTTATGCCTGTCATATAAGACATCCTTGGATCTTGCTCTCGTGGATCTTTTGTATATCTGCAAATTGAACAGCACCAGATCTACTAGAACTAAGGATTTAAACTTTGCTTGCAGCTTAAATAGGGCATGTTGGAGGGAAAAATGTCCTGGGTTCTGTCCACTGAGTTACTGTAAGTTATTTATTTATTTAAAAATAAAATAAATCATATCTAGCTGCAAAGCCGGTGTAAATAAGTGCTGGACAAACAAAGGCCTTGGAAATCTATACAGTAAATAAACACAGGTAATAAAGCAGTCTTTTCACCTCTGTAATACCTAAACAATACGCTAGTAGGGCTTACTATAGTAGGTAAGAAGTGTCTAACTGCTGCAATTTGACAGTCATTATCAAGTAAGGCAATTACTGTGAGTTTTACTAGAGCCTTTCAAGCAACAGTTAGATAGCCATTCCTATTACTCTGGTATTTGTACTTAAATATAATTGTTTTTTGGGTATTTTAAATTTTTTCTATGCTCCGCCCAAAGACTTGATTTGAGGCACTCCCCATATTGTTAAGAAACATCTACTTTAGCATTACTTCTTGACTTGAGTAATTTTCTAGCTCATACACATTGTAGAGTTGTTATACAAAGAAATGTATGTTTACGTCTGATATTATTATCTGAATTTGCAACAACAATAAGGCTTTGTATTATTTATTCTGCTTAACTCAGAAATGGTTGCATTTTCCATGAGAAATCTGCCCTAATTTCTACAACTCGCAATGTCTTACAATGTACATATTTATATATCTATATCTATATATCTATCTATATATATATATATATATATATATATATATACACATACACACACACACACATACACACACACACACACAAACTGGATATAAAAAGTTTACACTCCCCTGTTAAAATGCTAGTTTTTTGTGATATAAAAAATGAGACCTTATTAAATAATTTCAAGACTTTTTCCACCTTTATTGTGTCCTATAACCTGTGCAATTCAATTGAAAAATGAACAAATCTGTTAGGGGAAAAATATAAAAAATAAAAAAATACAATAAGCTGGTTACATAAGTGTGCACACCCTTAAACTAATACATTGTTGAAGCACCTTTTGATTTAATTACAGCATTCAGTCTTCTTGGGTACACACCTGCCATTAATTAAAGAGACTCTGATTAACCCCAAATAAAGTTCAGTTGTCTTAGTACGATTTTCCTGACATTACTCAGTTGCCTGCTACAGCAAAAGCCATGGTTCACAAAGAGATTCAACTTAAGATTTACTTCTTCAGCTTTTTCCAGAACTTTCTTGAGGTTTCTATCATGTTTGACTTAAACATTGCCTCCTACAAGAATATCATCTACTATAATAGCACATGGATAGCCAGAAAAAAATTTGATACATCACAGGTCGAAAGACTTCACTGGCAGAATTTATTCCAAATGTCATTCTTAGAAATCTGTACCTCCCAGAATGGTGTACTGAATGTAGCTAGCAATGAATATTTTTGATCGAGCAAAATTTGCCAAAATGAACTCTTTGCATCTAAGACAGAAAAAACAGTGGCATTTGGCATGAGTACAGCAACTTTCTCGACTGTGCACATAGGATGATGAGGTCCTTTTAGTGCTTTGTTCAATTCTCTTGGATGGATGCATATTTTGATATCATCTGAGCTTCTCTTATGAGCTACTGCCATGGAAGATATCCATTCAGTTGGTTCTTCTACTGGACAAATTTCACTTAGCTGCACCATTTTGCCTATCATACCTTTGACTCTGTTCTGCATAGCTACTGGAACTTTCTGTGCTGGTCTGATAACTGGGCTGACCTCTAGGTCTAACTTCATGGAGTACACAATTGGAGCTTGCCTAGTTTATTTTTAAAAATATCACCATACTCAGAAAAAATAGTTTCGGTGAAATTTGAGCTGTTCTCATTCAGGATTACATGGTGGACCTCTCTGTGAAATAAAAGCAGTCCCATTTTCAAACTGTCTTTGAAGCCTAATAATGACTGCATTTGTCTTTTGACTACATAAAACTGGAAGTCATAGCTATTCCCAGCAGAGTAACATGAAAGCACTACTGAGTCTTTGGTTTGAATCTCTTTACCACCATAAGCAACAAGCTTCACACACTTTGTCAAATCAAGTTGTTCTGCAGCTGTTACTATAGCAAATGTTTCTGCTGACATAACATTGCACTTTGAACCAGGATCTACTTTGAGCTCTATGGGTCTCCCATTAATCCAAACAGTACAAAAGATTTCATTCTTTGCCCACAAATCTACTACTGCATTGATTGCTTCACCAAGCACAGATTCACTATCAGCATAAAAAGTAGGGTTACACCTTTCTAATTGATCACCTTGCCTCTTTGAATGCTCTCTTTTAATAAAAGAATGTGACTTCTTTTATTTACATACCTTTTGAAATTATTTCACTTTTTACGTGTGGCATTGCTGACCAAAAGCTAAGCACTTTTCTTGTCTGGGATCGTGATTACCACGCTGATTACGACAGTTGACTATGAGGCTTGCTACAGGTTTTTCCAAGTCGCCCTGTGCTGTTCTGCATGCACCCTGGGTCTTACTGAAGTTGGCCTGGGTTTTACTGAAGTGGCCCCACCCTTAGACCTGTATCTTTTGACCTTGTGATACACACTATCTATCTTAGCTGTGGAAGGTACTGGAAAACATACTGTCTCATTTGTAAGAATATTGGTGTGCTTTTCCGTAAGCTTGTATATCTGATAAATCTCAATGGCCTTGTTTAATGTTAAATCTCTGTCCAAAGCAAAATCTTTCTCATTGTATCATTATTAATACCACACACAAGCCTATATTTTGCCAACTTATCTTTTAGATCACCAGATCTGCACATTTTTGCCTTATTTCTCAAGTCAGTCATATATGCTGCAAAAGTTTCACAAGGCTTTTGATCTCTTGTGTAAAATAAGTGCCTTTCCATTGTAATATTCATTTGGGGCTGCGCATTTCCCTAAATTTACATGTTAAGCATTCAGGGTCTTCCCGCGTTTCAGCCTGTATCACAGTATGGCGGTCTTTCCCCTCCCCTGCAAACACAGCAGGTGCATACACAAAAGAATGCCCTTTTTCAATGGCTTCTCTACCAGCTAAATTAAGCAGAATAAATCCCTTTGTACATGCATCTTTGTCAGAAAAAGCAGCCTGTATGAAAATATTGTACTCTTACTCAAACACTCTCCAGTTTTCTGCAATATTGTTATCAAACACAAGTGGTACAGGTCTGCAAAATCCTTCTGCCAGGCCCACAAATTATAGTAAAACACTATGCAATCTTAACCCTTGTAATTATGTATGAACATGCACACACATCAGGTACATGTAATAATATTCAAATGCACAATAATATCTTTGAAAGACTGCACTTTGTGAAATATTCTTTCTCATGACTAACTGCACTGTAATACTGCACACACTGGACAACACTTTGCTCACTTTGGATATTTCAGATAGCTTTAGTTAATGCAAAAAAGTAGTACATTGCAAAAAAATATGGTCGTTTTCCTTTTTTTATAACTTTTATACAATTTGGATATTGTTTCAAATGTTTTCATAATTATTCTGAATATTTTTATCAATATGTAGCAGTTTTGGACATTTTGTTTAATTAGAAATTCATTTTGGGAATTTTGAGTGCTTTGTTTTATATTCATTGTGAAAAAAATCATTTAAGCAAGTTTTTGTACCTGGAATTTGTTTCTGACCTGTTTGCGAGTTGTTTGAGCAGTGGGGATGATACACTCCTGTATATTCCTCCATTTCTTATCGCTTGCCTCATGGTATTGACTCTGGATCCCATTCTCACACCATGTCACTCATCTTGTACATCTGAATAAGAAGAAGTGGTCTGGGTGTTCGTTTAAGTAGTTTATTACATTCAAACACATCAGGATGGATGGTAGGAACATTAAACTTAAACAAACTAATTAACTGACTGACTACTACACTCATGCATGCTATCACTCTGGCTGCTCACTCAGACTGGCACTCTCTTATATGCACTTGCCCACTGACTGAAATGCTTCTTAAAGGTACATTGCACACTCTGATCTACAGGGGGTGGGGTTTAATATGCAAATTAGACTACCCACATGCATTTATACTGAAGAATGGTGTTCACTGTCATGATCGCTAATGCAAGAGTTCAGACTAATGGAGAGACACATCAGTCATCCTGTCTGACCACTCAAGGTAGTTAGAGTTCCTCAGGAGTGCAAAGATGCCATCTTGTGCCATGCCTATTAAGCAGAAGCATAAAACAGAATTCACTGTGTTCCCCATTCTGCTATTTCTTGTCATCTGATGTAAAAGGCCATCCTACTTTGTTTTGATTTTGTTTTTATAGTTCTGCACTGTTCTAATATCATCACAAGAGAAATTTACCAAGTGGTGATCTTGTGGCTACCAGATTTCTCTTAAAGATTTGCATTTACAGTTTTGTTTTGGTGTTTAAAATATAATCAGCATGATCAAGATTTTTCAAGAGTTTGCTTAGGTGAGCAAGCATTTTTTGAAGATTTGTTGTTATTTGATGGTATATACTGATTGGGATGGGCACTTTTCTAGTCACAGCTTGCTGACAAAATATATTCTGTAGAAATTCGTACCGGAGAAATTCCATTTTTCTGTGGTGTCACAACAACAGAGTTAATTATATTAAGAAAGATGGTAGAGTGGCTGTATCTACCCACCTGAATTATGGTTTTTGAATTCTCACTCCTGTGCGGAATTTGAAAACCTGATTTTACTTTCATGACCTGGAGCAGACTTACTCCTATTACTCCACCATTTTCTAATAATAAAGTTGAGCATTTAGTTAACAAAAACTCTGCTACAAAGAAAAAAACTCAACAGGAAAGGAAAACCTTGACCCCGGTATGGGACCTGAACACAGAACTCTCTGCATTTCATGCTGCTGACACTGCCACTAGACCAACAAGGAGTTTCTAGACAATTAAGTCCCTGTTTTCTCTCAAGAGCAGTTTCTCCTTTTAACTTGTAAACCACTGCGATGGTGATTTTTGAATGCATAAAAATCCATTACAGAACAGTTATGCACCTGTTATTGTATTAAGAACTCAACGGGAAAGGATAACACTGACTTTTGTCTGAAAATTGAGCCCAGAGCTAACCAAAAAATAGTGAGTCTCCATATAAAGATATTTAAAAAGTTACGTAAATATAGCTTTCTTCTGGTACCTTACAAGTGTAGCCATCACTGAATGATAGAATCAGGCCTTTTTTGGGGTGTGACTAATTTGTCTGTACCTGATGGAACACAAAGATTCATCCCACTAAACTATAAGGCAACAAGAAGACAAGGTGAAGTTGTCTTTGTCAGCTCCTTTACTCAACAGGAGGTTCATAGAGGACAGGCATAATTGGGACAACCTACTTCATTATTACTAATGGTTGTTAAAATTGTATTCAACACAGGAAGTTTTACTGAAGAAGATAACTATCCCATCCTAGATGTTGCAGGATATAAGGTTAATCCTTTTTCATTTTGGCTGTGAAGAATCAAAGTTTCTATCTCTCCCTCAGTGGCTCATAGGTTCATAGGTAGTTACAAGGCTAACTACCAAAGAGTGCAAAGAAACATAAAAGAACTGGAAAAAGTACCAATATCCACAACACCAATGAGTACGATAACCAGTGACTTTATTCTTTCTGGTACCTTAGCATTTTGCATTCAATGAAATGTTTAAACACCACAAACATCACTGTATTTATACACCAAGTGCTACTTAAAACAAGTTAATCAATCAATTAACCTTAATTAACATATACATTTAAAGAAATCTGTATCCCAAGTGTATTCACACCACACATTTAAGTATGAAATTTACTTTCATTAACCTAAAATTAATCATGAATCATTCAAAAACATTTTCTACAGACAAAACATAAACATAAGATTCATAACAAAAATATAATCCAAAGATATCTCCCATTATGCATAAACATAATACATTACATTCAAAAAACATTTTCCCAAACTGTTTATTTTCCACATACATTATTAAATTTTTACATTTTTAATTCTTATATATAACATGTAAACATACTATATATTATTATAAGTATTACAGAGTTAAATTACTGTCAATATTCGTTCCCCTGGGGTAAAGAGTTCTAAAATTTATATCATTTTGCATTCTAACTTGTTTAACTCATCCTTAAAACTTCCCCCATGCTCCAAAAAGGAATGTGCCAACACCAATATATATTACTGAATGTGGCTGTCAGAAGACAAAATGGTATATAGGGCAAACAAAGAGAAAAGTAAAAGTCTGTGTGATGGAACATTTGGGAGATATAAGAAGACAAAACTGTCTTAGTCCTGTAGCTGATCACTTTGTGTCTATGCATGGGGGGACTGAAACTAGTTTGTTTTTTTAGTGTGCTGGCATGTCCCTTTTTGGAACATGGGAAGTTTTAAGGATGTGATTTTTGTGGTGTTTAAACATGCCACTGAAGGTGAAATGCCGAGGTACCAGAACAAATAAAGTCACTGGTTATCATACTAGTTGGTGTTGTGCATATTGGTGCTTTTACCAGTTCCTTTTTTTTTGCATTTTCGTGTATTTTGGTGTGTTAATAACTACCAAAGAGTCTTTACAAGCTTAGTAACATTCATCCTGAGTTACCTCAATTATCAATACTAGGGTGAGCATAGTTTCCAAGGTATAAGCCTAATATTGACTGCTTCTGTCCATGAGGGACATGGGCACCACTCCAGGAGTGAATCTATGATCATCCATCCATTGATTTAGGTTGCACTTGAAGAGGGTCAGGGAGGGGCTTTGTTTCACTTGAATGGGAAGCTTGTTCTGGAGAAGATGCAGTCTCTGGCAGACATATCTGTCTCTCCAGCATGACTTGTTTATATCCGAGGCTAGGTAAAGATCCCTGGAGTGGGTGACCCTCAAGTGTTCTGATTTGGGAATGTATAACATTTCCATCAAGGCCAGGTCAGAGACTGCCCTGTAAGCCAGACAGAGGTCACTCCTTAGTAGCCTGGAAGAGACAGAATGCAGTGATAGGGCTTTCAATCTTTCCGCATAGGACATGTTATGTGTACCCTTTATTTTCTTGGTGAGAAACCTGACTGGTGTCTCCAGCTGTTGCAGGTGCTTGGTAAGGTACATGCAAAAGGCTGTATTGTATTCAATAATCAAGCTGATGAGGGTCAAATACAATGGAATTATAATTTCCTTAAATCTGGGTGCCATGCCTTTACATATAAGATGTGCCACATAGAAGGACTTCCTCACCACTGCAGATATGTGGTGGTCAAAGTTTGGATTACTGTCAACTTGAGTACCCAGGTCTTGTACCACTGAATCAACTCTTAGGGGGTACTGTCTATATTGTAATTTGCAGGGGTGTTAGCTTTCCCAGTAGGAATAATTATGGATTTTTTTAACATTTAGCTTAAGTCTGTGGCTCTGGCACCAGTTATTAGTCTGTGCTAATCCTTCCTGCAGTACATTGGTATTGTTCGGGGATTTAATGATTGTTCCCAGTTTTCAGTCATCAGTGGACTTAGTCAACCACAAGCCATTCATATTTGCCTGGACTTCTGAGAAATAAATTCCAAACAGTAAAGGGCCCAGCACAGAACCCTGTGGTATGGGGAACTGTGTCAAATGCATTGGCCAGGTCAAGGTAGGCAGTATGCAGAGTCTTATCCTCATCTGTGGCCTTGGTGACCTTCTCGAAGAAATCAACCAGATTTAACGGACATGATCTAAACTTAACAAATCTGAACTGGGTTGGATCTAGAGCTTGGAGATTACCTACATCTTTGTTGATAAGGTCCATAATAATTTTTTCCATGGCCTCCCAAATAAGGCCAGTCAGGTTTATGTGTCTATAATTCCCAGGGCTGGTTGATGGTCTGACTTTGTGCTGAGGGATGACTGTTGCTATCCTCCATTTTGCAGGAACATAGCCAATCCAGAGGCTATGGCTATATAAAGGGTTTCAAGTGGGTCTGCTAGGTCATGTTTTGATTCTTTAAGAGACAACCTGGGATGTTGCTTGGTACCATTGATGCCATGTTTTTGGCCTTAAAGAACACAGTGGTGACTTGATCTCTAGAGATAAAAGGCTGAGGAATGGTGTCAGATATGCTTTAATAGATGACCGGTGGGGATGGGGGGGGGGTGAAGTTTGATGTAAATCTGTTGGCTAGCAGGTTGGCTATTTCCTCCAATTGAGTATGGGTGGTGCCATCCACAACCAGCTCTGTGCATAGCTGAGTATTCCTCTTAAGATTTTGGATGTAGTTAAAAAATGCCTTATGATTTTCCCTAGCTAGGGCGGCTATTTTTGTTTCATAGTTTGCTTTGGATGACTTGACTAGATCTCTGATTTGTTTGTTTAGACTAGTTAGGGATTTATGTTTCTGCTGAGTCAGTTTCCTCTTGTTTTTTGGACATTAGGTTCTTTCTTTTGTTGTATAGCCTTTTTATGCAGGGTTACATCAGAGTGTCTTGTTTTTTCGACAAGACCTGTTTTTGATCTGTTCTGGTACAGTCAATTCTGTACAGCTGCTTATGTTATTATACAGGGTAGTGGTGTACATGTCTGCATAGGAGTTTGTGTTTTCCATGCATGGGGGGCTTTGAAGTTTCTTATGGCATCACTTAGTAGGGGTAATTTGTCTTGGAAAGGTTTTTAACCTTTTTGAGCTTGATGGGGTATCTGGCCTTATAATTATTTTAAAACAGACTGTTTTATGCTCTGATCTCACCAAAGTGGACATCATGGGGGTGCAATCCTCCCCTATGTTAGTAAGCACTATGCTCGAGATATTTGAGCCCCTTGTGGGTGTGCTGACTAGCTGTTCCAAGAACCACTGAACCAGCACATTTGTGGTCATGTATATTTCCTTAGGGGATGGTAGGATAATTAAAATCACCCATGGGTAAGGTGTTGAGCTGGATTGTAAGTGACTCCAGTAAGTCCAGGTACATGGTATGCTTTTCCTAGTTCATTGTGAGGAACGTGTAGCTAGCAGAAGAAGTGGTAGGGAATTTTGCCTATAGTTAGTTGTATTTGGAATAACTTGAGAGAGTCATACTGTCTGACAAGCCTGGAGGTGTACTTATCCTCAGTGAAGATGCATACTCCTCTTCCTCCTTTGGTGCTTTTCTGTTGAGTTTGTGGTCTGAATGTATGGAAGATGTTGTAGCCTACCATGGCTGGGTGCTTTCCATGGCTTTGACCCATGTCACATTGACACATTGATTGCACAGATGTCAGCATCTTCCAAGGTGAGGAGTGCTTTCAGGGAGTGCAGTTCCTGACTCCCAGCATTGAGCAGCAGTACCTTCAGTTTACCCTGAGAAGATTCTACTATACTGGGAGGTTGGTTATTTTGACATTGTATAAAAATGGCACATTAGGGGTGGCTAATGCCTTTGTCAGTATCCAAACTCCTAGAGGAGACAGGCACACACCATCTCTTGCAAAGCAGAGCGGCCTGTCAACCATGTCCTCCCAGACTGACAAATATTGGATCCCCTTGGACTGACACCAGAAGTTAAGCTAATTGCTAAAATCAGTCATTTTTTTGTATTGTATCATCATCAGTGGTGATGACAAAATGCTTTTCAAAGGTAGGCTCATACCTGCCTAGGACACATAATCTGACAGCTCAGTCATGTCTCTTTTCATATAGTTTAGGGTGGTATGTCTCAGGCCATTCACACCCACATGGACTATGAAAGAGTCATACTGGTACTTGTGGTTGAGTGATTGAATGCATGAGTGACCTCTTGGATCTTGGCACCTGACAGGCAGCTAACTGTAACTCTAGCCTTATCCAGCCTGGTGAGGGGGACATCCATGTATCTCACTATGGAGTCACCAATAATCAAAACGTTTGGTTTTGTGCTGTTAAACCTTAATGGCTTGTTTGTTGAGACAGTGATGTGATTGTTATTATGTGTTATGGTTGTTTTCTTTATTGTGTGTGCTTTTTGAAGGCAGCATTTGGGTGACCTCTCAGTTTTTGGTAAACCTCTGCATGTGTGGATTTATGTGTCAGGTCCTTATTAAGTGTGGGAAGTGATGGGCTACCTCTATCACATATAGCATTAGTTTGTTTCAGGAGTAGGTGATTCTTTGTATACATGAAGCAATTGCTACATTACCTCAGGATGCCCATGGCCATTAGGATGGCCAGAGAGATGTTGGTAAACTACCCATCCATGATAGCATATCTTTCCTGTGTGTTTTCTTAGGGAAAGAAATTGATTAATTGGATGCAACTTTATATTGGGCTGTGCTATTGTCCCATAGACTGTGAAAGGAAGTTATACTTTGTGTAGTCTAAGGAAAACTGATAAAGTAATGCTGCTCAGCATGCAACTGAGTTGCTGCTGGAGCAGCATAGGGCTAGTAATGGTTTCACTGATGGTTATTTAAGAGAAAATGTATCTACAAGGTGTATGCATCTATACAGAGCATTGCCGATTGCCACTGAGCAGCTTTGCACAAATGTGAGGCTTAAATATAAGCAGAAATAAACAAGTATAAAGCTATCTACCAATCAGGAAAGCACACAATGACCCTTTCTCCAGCAATCCCCGACTTGGATGAGGTTGTATCAGCACACATCTGCCGCAAGAAGCAGAAAAAAAAATCTTAATATAAGATGACTGGTTTTAGAGTCCAAGTGTAAACAAACACACTATATAGATACTGTAGTCCTGAATCCTTGATATTCTGCTTATTGTAAGAGAGAGAAGTTCAAGATTTTGATGGGGCAGATTCCCCTACTGATAGGAGCTTTTATATTTTGGGGGTGGACTCTACAGTATATCAGCATTTATATCCCACAGTAATTATCAACATTTTTTTTAATTATCTGGTATTTTTTGATATTCAAATTATTGAAGCAATCCAAAAAGAGATGGACATAATCATATCAGTAATGGAAAATATAATATTAATTCAATGAATAAGGGTGGCAGCAATAAAACATCTGTAGGGAGTAGTACTGTTCTGGGGAAAGTAACAGATCAAGGGAGAATATTAAGGAAATTTAAAATAAGACAATTTAACCAATAGTAGCAGATGTCTTAGGGAACGTAAGTCCTGAAGTTAACTTGTTGAAACAAAGCCAAACAGAAATTAGAAAACAAACAGAATAAGAAAATGTAAAAAAAAAAAAAAAAGAGTTTGAAAATCACACCTGGGAAGTAACAGAAAAGCCAGAAGTTATAACAGATAAAAAGTGTGAAGTATCAGCCAATGTAAATAAAGGAGTTATTAATCTTGGTGGTAAGAGAGGGAAAACATTGGTATAGTAATAACTGGTGATTCTCAAATAAACTAACAAGCAAAGGTGCTAACCAAGTTGGGTTAAGGAAAAAATCACAGTAACTGCTTTAGGTGAAATCAAGTTAACAGAATTGGCAAAACTGTTTTGAAGAATAATATCAAAAACATCCAAAACATATAAAAACACCAAACATATGTGCTGTAGCTGGAACAAACAACTTCTAGAATGTACCAATTCAGTATCTGAAAGATGCTGTACTACATATATTAAAAATGTGCAGAGAGAAAACTATACAGTTTTCATTTTGTGAGGTTCCACCATGCCCCAAACTCACTGACTGATTTATATTTGTTTACTGAGGTAGTGCACTGACTAATATTGACTGATTTCAAGTTCAGCCCAGGTGAAATACTAAACATTTCACAAAAATACAGAAATGAAAACAGTAGCAGAATAATTCAGACTAATTACATAGAAAAAACTAAACTGTGTATATGCATTCCAGTGAACAAGCACAGTGTAATGTGCAATCAACCAGAGTGTAATGTACAATATATACATTAGTTTCTGAAGTGGGTTAATCTTCAGTGAGTCCTGAAAGAGAAGAAAAGACTCCGAAAGGAGAATTAGCCTATGTTGAAGCAGGAGTATTTGCCTTTGTTAAAGAAATGCATTTTGAATTACATTCTAAATTTGGAATAAGTGTTGATCTCCTTAATGTTGAAGGGGTGAGCTCGCCAAAGAGAGGAGAAAGCATGTGTAGAGCTGTGGAGTTTGTTTTAGGGGTTATGAGAGGTAGTGTGGTGTGTGAGTAGTGTCTCAGGTTGTATGAGGAGGTTTTTTAATAACTATGTACTTGCAAAAGCAATATTGTTCAATATTGTTGGTTAAGAAGGCAGTGATATAGCAAAAGATTTCACTTCATTAATTTTTGGGAAGAATGAAAAATGAGAGATATTCTATTTTCAAATTGCCACTTTCAATTTAATAGAAAATTGAATCTTACACAGAATAAGATACTAAAAATATAAATTTTACATTTGTTTTAGAAATGTGAATATAATATTAGAAGACAAATAGGAAAAAATAACTATAATTAATCTAACAAGGCAATAAAGGTTTACTATACAAATGCCCAGTGCTGAATAGAGTATCATAGCTATAGCTCAAGCTTGGGATAACAGTTTTTACTGGTTTTAAGCAACATGACAACCTGTGGGAAAATATAAATTGTGTGGAATGCTGTTAATAGTTTGCAACTCACTAAGTTCTTATCAGGAAAGCAAGCACAAGATTCAAAACGTTTTGTCAATAATAAAGGACATCTAACTATTGGGTACATGCAGAATAGTAATTGCTTATGGGAGCCCAAACTTAAATTAATGCGTATACAGTTTTCTTCAAGCATTTAGATGATCCTTTGGACAGTAAACTTCATTCAAATATAAAATGGGACAGAAGTACTTTCTACATGTGCTATTAAGGATACTTCATGGCTGCTGTTAATTCCTTTCACTTCACCTATCTGTTTAAGGAATCAGCTAGAGAAAAGAGCCTTATGGATATAGTATTGGTAAATTATGAGGATATTTTCATTAATTTAAGTATTGAAAAACCATTAGGTCTTTAGATTGCTATTCTATTTCTTTTAATTTCTGAGTGTTAAAAATAGCATTAAAATTGTATATTTTGACATAAGAAAACTGGATAAGAAAGAACTATTAAAAGACATATCTAAATTTCCTTGGGAAAGGGACCTAAACCCAGATCAGCCATACAAAGGATGAGAGCATTTTTAAAAATAAATGCAATGAGTATTTAATTAACACAAATAAAACGAATAAATAAAAAATAAAATAAATACAAGGCTGGGCTGAGAAAACAAAATGTGATGGAGCAAAGAACTGAAGATACACTAAATAAAAAGTAAAGAATCAACAGGATGAATTGATCACTTAAAAACAATTACCATAAAAGATTAAATGCAGTAACAAATGAACCAAAGAAAAAAATATGGGTTAAAAAGAAGAAATATTACTTTGGACTGAGGATCAAAATAAACAACAACAAACAATTTTACAGATATGTTAACTCACTGAAACAGATTGCTATATCAGCTTGACCTCTACTGTGTGATGGAATATTAGTGGAGTTACTACTCTATGAGTAAGAAGAAATTTTAATAATCAGTGTGTTAACATAGATATATAAAATCAATATGTTAGCAAATAGGTAATTGAATTCTAGTCTTATACCTGCCTAATAATTTCTAACAAAAATGTTCAGGAAGTTATTGTCAGACTTAAAAATCTTGCCATATGGGACCAGATGACATTTCTGGAAAACTAATAGGTCAGATTTGAAATGATTTAGCACATCCTTTAAATGTTATGTTTAATGAAATACTGGGAAGAGAGTATAGTACCTGATAGCTAGGTTAAGTCATGTGTTTCCCAATTTATATGTGCAGTAATAACTAGGAAATCATCAGTTATACACCTGTTTGCCTCACCTTGATTATAGGTAAGTACTTTAAAGAATGCTTACTCAAATATCGTATGAGGAAACATTTTATGGTCCAGACATGTATTCAACACCAAATGAATTCTTGAAAGAACTTTCAACGTTAGTTTGTCAGACCAAGCTCTATGGCAGAATCTGTAATTTAAAGGACCAGGATACAAACAGTGTCATGGTATAGTTGCATATCACAAAAATATTTGACATAATGTACCATGATCAAATCAGAACAAAACAGTGTGAATTCCCACATCTCCAGATGAATACAAACATGATTAACATCCAGAAAGTTTCCTGTTATAATTCAAGTCATCAAATAAATCATCATCGTCATCATAACCCCCTTTCTCCCATTTTCTACATGGGGTTGGGGTGTTGTGTCAGTTGTTGCCATCTTTCTCTATTCAGTGTCATTCCCCAACCTTCTTTGACACACATGCCTGACTGTCACAGGTTTTCTGTCACACAATCCATTAACCTCTTTGCTGAATGCCCTTGTTTTATTTAGCCTTCTTCCTGTCCATCCCAAATCTTCTTCACTAGATTGTCTTCTGGTTTTCTGCACATGTGGCCAAACCACCTGAATCTACTGTCTTTGACCTTTTTTTCCAAACAAATTTCTTGGAAGAAAACTAGAGCTAGGGTCCCATAGGGCTGCATACTGTCTCCAATAATATTTAATATGGTCTTTTCTGACTTTCCCTATTCACTAAAATACTGGCTCTGCAAATATGCATTTGACTAAAATTGGAGCAGAATTTACTAAAGTATAGAGGACCTAGTTGACTTAAATGCTTACCTCAGTTTGATTAAGGCATAGTCAGAGGGTAGGGGCCTATGATATAACACTTACACATGTAAAGTAGTCTTATATAGTCTACATACTGATATAGAAGTTAGAATGGGTCAACAAAACTTGACAATAGCTGCCCATGTACGGGAATTAGGTTCAAGAACTGGTCTTGGATGTACTTTTAAAAATTACATTCTACCCTCTCCACATTACTCTTTGCCCTGGCTATTAAGCCTCTTGCAAATCATGCAAGAAATAATGATAGCGTTAAAGGATATTAAGTGTCAGACAAATTATTCTCCAAGACACAACTGTCTGCTGATGACCTACTAATAACTTCTAATGATATTGAAAATCCAGTAGATCACCTATTACATAATCTAGACTTCTTTGCAAACATCTCTGGTCTAAAACTCAATCACAACAAAACTCAGGCACTTCTAGTGAATAAAAATGTTACTATGAAACTTAGATCAAAAAGAGACATAAACTGGGAGGGCACACATATTGAATATCTAGGTATCATTATTGAATCTAATTATAAAAAATCACTCACATCTAATTACCAATGACTTATAAACTCAATTACTAGTCTAACTGACAGTTGGAACAGGCTCTTCTTCACATTTGAAGACAGACTAACTTTAATCAAAATGATACTGTCTAAAATCTTATTCTTTGGCCAAGTTCCAATAATTCTCCTACCTGTCAAAATGAAACAGAAAATTAATAACTTATTACTCAACTTCCTTTGGTATCCCAAAAAAACAAGAATTTATCTTCTTTGGCACACCACAAACTGGGATGAAGGAGGTATAGGGTTTCCAGATATTGATTTTTATTCAAACTCCACATTTATTAACATAGTGCTGCTTTGGAATAATACTTCTTATACATCATATTGGAAATCCATACATGAGACCTTCCTTCTAAATAGTAATAGTACATTGCTTGACCCACATACTCAAATACATACAAACATCTTTATATGGATTTTAAAAATACACATACAAAGTGAAAGGTCAAAACTTGATCTCACACCTCTTATAAACCAAATATTGCTGTTGTTTAAAAAGCTATGTTTTCTAATCAATTAATTAAGAATTTATTAATAATTGTGTTTCCTATTGCTTGCACAAATGAATGTTTGATATCTTTTGATACTCAGAAAATGTTAGAATTTAAGAAGGGTGACCTATTATATTGGAATCAATTTCTCTCAGCTAATAAAATAAGTTATGCAGACTATTTGATCAGCAGATATAGTTTGCAAAATTGCAATTGGCTGGATATCCAAATTTGTAACGATTTTATGCATACTAATTTTGTACCCTCATTAGACGCATACAATAAGAGTAACTTAAAAATCTTGGCTTTTATCTCAACAATTATTAACAGCTCACCCAAAAGCACCTCATACATATCTGTTATTTATAAAATTCTCAGAATGATTTTAGCAAAACAGATGTTTCTTTTTGGAATTATTCAAGTGAAGTCAATGGAGAAGTATTCTCAGAAAAAGATAAACTTTGTTTACAGTCGGTAAAGGAATCCACATCTTCCCTGTCTGGCACGTATACACATGGAAATTTTTACATAGTTGTTTTTTCACTGCACATAGACTAGCAATAATGTACAAGAAAGATGAAATTAAATGCTGGAGATGAGGACATCCTGATGCTGACTAGATACATATGGTTGTTAATTGCAAAGTAATTTTCCCATTTTGGTTAGACTTTAAATATCTTTGTAAGGCTCTATGGAATGACAACTGTATAATTTCTGACTCCTTTATCTTTTTCAGTGTTTCTGTTCCTGAAGTCACTCCTAAAAAAACAAACATTTTTACTATGGTCTATCCTGTCTATAGCAAGGAAATCTATTCCTGTCTTTAAAGTTGAGTTTATTCATCTTGTGAAATACATTTGCAAGAAAGAGATTGCTACTATAAAAGCAAGGACTAACAGCACAACTCATCACTTAATTGCTTGGACAAAATTGTCTAATCTGTTAGAGAAATATTAAGTGTTCTCCTGTGTTCTCCACCCACAATTACCTCCGTACCATCATACACCCACTTCAAAATTTTTCTAAAAGCGCACCAAAAAACATGCTGGCTATGTCCTTGCAACTCCCACTCTAATATCACCCACCCCATCCAACCACCACCTTTCTTTCCACCCCACTAACTACCTTGATTATAGCAAGCTCAGATGCTCATAAGCCTAGTACTTATTATACAGCAGGAACTTCTTATTGTAACATTTGTTAATGTCTGTTATGTACTTCGCAGATAAAGATTCTAGTTGTCCGCTGATGTACTATGTTCTTCATCTGTAAATATGTTTGTAATTAATTGCTATGTTAAATCGTTAATCGCTGTGTAATCCAATGTAACTACTGTCTGTTTATTTTAACTGTGGAGCTTTTCAACCAGGGCCTCTGCTGAAAATGGACCTACGTCCAGTCGGCCATCCCGGTCAACAAATGTAAATAAATAAATAAATAAACAAACAAATAAATAAATAAATTTATATTGCTTATTTAGTTGTTATGGGCATTGTATATGATTTGTTTTTTCTTGTTACTATACTGTTAAGTTATTGTGTAAATAAATTAATAAAAACGTTTTGAAAAAAATTACATTCTACACAGAAAATAAAGAGCAATGAAAATAATTGACTTGATATTGAACACAACAGAATCTAGATAAGAATTGATGTTGATGTATAATTCTCTTGTAAGGCCCTCCATTGACTTTAATCTTAATTTCTGTTGTATGACTCTGGCGAACTTAAGGTTATTGGAAAGTATCCACTAAAGGTTAACTAAAAGGATAACCTCTGTGAACAACATGAATTGTGGTAACAGAGTAAAGAAACTGAACTTATTTAGTAGTCTATACATATTACTAAATGATAAACTATGTTTAGACTTAAGGACAGTGAAAAACTTCTCTCTGAGATAGGAATTAGGTTTATTTTTGGTGGACCATTTTCATAAAAATTAGATGCAGAAGTCCAGATTGTGATAAACAAATCAGTTATAAGATCTTGTTTTATTTCATAATCATTTCCAAGCTAATGGAACAAACTGCCATCTAAAGTCAGAAACGCAAGCACCCCGAGTACTTTTAGGCACAACCTTTGTAATCATATAGAAAATATGAAGTTCATGAATGGAGTAATGAAGCTGCTTTACTAGAAGGTCTAATGACCAGAATGCAGTAGAACCAATTATGAACTTACCAACAACTGAATATCTGGGCGTACAATGGATGAGTGTCTATGGACCAAATCTCAGTACTACAGATATCTTGAGTAACTCAGTTAATTTGATTATAAGAAATGTGCCTAGAAGTATTTTGTCTTATTGTAACAGGCTACTCATTCTTTAGAAACTGCCCTTAATCCTGCTATCAGCAGGACTGTTCATGTCAAAAAGAGGAGAATACACTCACCTTGTCCATCCCTCAGATTCTGGTAGTGATAATGATGATGGCCATGATGACAATGAAAAATCATTACCATATATTGACTATATTTATTCTCCTCTTGAGTTGATATGGACTCTGGGGGTGAAGATTCATCTTCATCAACTTGTCCACCATATGATATTTTGTTTAGAGAGATGTAGAATTTAATGAAATATTAATTTAAGTGGGTCACTAAGCAGATGTCCTCCCCTGAAAGGCAGTGTGTGCAGCAGATGAATACTGATGCATCCAGTACACTATCTATCCATCGTTCCTGATATGCTACCATATCAGAATGTATATAGTGATCTGTCTTTAGAGTCTGGTTCACAGCTGCCAGTTCCAAAGAAACCAGTTTTTTATGAGAATTCAAGAACACTGTAACATCCTATATGGAGACACTGTGACTAAACCTGCAGTTATAGACCTGGCTAGTCAGGAGGGAATGAAGAAACCTCAAGTTCTTTATACATTGTAAAATGAAGGATGCTGTGGAATTCTACACAGATAAAAAAAATGATTGCCATATCTGTGTGATATACTATCAAAGCAAGATTTTAAAAGATGATCTAGAGTAGCACAATTCTGATGCTTTACTAAGAAAAACCACCTAAGTTAATACATACATTTGACAAGTAGGAAAACTGCATTAATAAGTGTGGATGTGATATATTAAATGACATTTTAAGAACTATTACTTCAGCTATGGTCATTGGACAGCATTCTTGTTTGAGAACACAACCTTTTGTAGATTATGTCAAGCGCTATATGTTAGATGTTCCCTATAAAAAGTATTTTAATTAACATTTCTGGCTAGAACGTCTAGAAAGAATTCAAGAAAAAGGGTGAACACATGAAATGTGCATGCTGAATGCTCATTCAACATTCCAAAACATTTTAGGAACTATCCTAACAAATCACAATCTTTTTTACAGGGAACAAACCAGGCCACAACAATTTTGGCATTAAAAAAGAAAGTACCAAGAGGAATAGCAGACCTGTATAGCCATACTCTAGCAAACCCAGCAGCAACAAGCATCAGCCTGGTAAAACAATTCATACAGCAGTAATCAAAGACAATCAGCTGCATCAGTTCCCACCCTGTCTTCTCCCCTTACTGACTGTGTACCCATTTTTCAGCGTAAAAGTTTCTGATAATAACAGACAGCTAAGTACAGGTGGTTGCATCAGCAGGTTACAGCACAGAATTTTCTGTAGCACCTCTTCAATAGTCTGCTTATTCTATCCCATGTGATGAAGTGCAATTGGTCAGTCTGTAATTCAAAAATTACTGAACACTCAAGTTATTCAATGCATGCCCATTACAGAAAAAGAAAGGGAGCTCCATTCAGGATTCTTCCTAATTCCAAAAAAATGGATGATCAATGCAGGCCTCTGGTAGATATCACAAACATCGGTTCGTAGGTTAGTACTAGGCTAATTGTGCTTGTGAGCCATTTTAAGCCTAGCCAATTATCTCCTGTGAGATTCAAACCCTTTACCTTGTGTTTTTAAGGCAAATACCTTAACCATTAGGCCACCCTCCCAACCTAAATATAAATGAGTTTACCAAAGCTAAAAATTTCAAAATGCTGACTCTGTTATTCTCTTGATGCATGGTGCTTATTTTTTAGTTCTGAACATCCACGATGCATATCTACATATTCCCAGCTGTAAAGGTAACAATTTATTAGGATTCCTGTGAAGAAACTCCCTTTATCAATTCACCTTTCTATCACTTGGTGCTTTGACTATACATACAGAATTTACAAAGTTTTTGGCCCCAATATTTGCCATCTGAGCTTGAGGGAAATTAATAGCTCCTATTATTTAGATAGCTGCCTGATTTTAACTGATTATACTAAGACCCTATATCATGCAATACTGCAGGGTCTGTAATGCTTCTAGATCAATAATATATCCCTCAATTATCAGAAATGAATGCTAGTCCCTTCTCAGTATAAAACACTCCATTCCAGAAAACATATTCTCCCTAATATCCCTACCACAGGAGAGGGCAATAGACTTTTACACACATTTTGCAATCAGAAACATTTGACTGCAAGGATATTTCTCAAGGGTCTGGTTATGTGTCCTTGTCTTTGAAGATCAAAATGTGACTACAGACACCATGAATAATGCTTGCAGAGCTCTTTTCCAGGAGAAACAGATCACAAGACCAAAGAATACAATGTATCAATCTTAAGAAACTGCTGGCCATTCATTTGACACTACCAGAATTCAAGACAGATCTGAAACAATTGGTCTGCTGACTTTCAAAGAAAATGTATCAGGCAGATAAATGAATGTGGAAGCATGTATTCTTATTACTTTGTCCTAATACTTTTAGAACAGACAATCCAAATTAATGTGACACTTCAGACTGTTTACATTATAAATCAGCAACATACTGTGAGAGAAATTATAAAGCAGACAAATGCCAATATCTCATGACTGAAATGACTGAAGACTGGGCAAAATATCTTTCCCAATGTAGTAGCTATCTTTTCGAACTTAGACAAATGACTTAGGTGGTGCTGCCTTTGTAAATCGCAAGAAAGCCTTCTTCGTAAATCTCAAGAAAGCCTTCAACTCTGTAGACCACACCCTCCTTATAAAACAAATTTCTTCTCTCAGTTTCACCTCTAGATGTTTAGCCTGGCTTAAATTCTATCTGTACAACAGCACATTCCAAGTCAAAAGCAAGTGCATAGTTTATCTTTTCTCTGTATCCCAATTAACCTCTGAAGTGCCCCAAGGCTCTATCTATGGACCTATTCTTTTGTCTTTGTTTGTGAAGGTATTATCTTGAGACCTCTTGAAACTTAACATGATTCTTTATACAGGTAGTCATTTCCTAGTGCTTATGACCACCAGTGACATGTCTGTTTTATAAAATCCATTACAGAATAACTTTAATAGCAGTGGAGTTTGTCACTGGTACTTCCAACATTACATAGCAGCACATTCATCTATAACTAAAGCAATATTATCTGGAACCACCCAAAGACACTTTAAGCCACTCTTCCTTTATCTATTACTGTTCCCCAAAAACAAAATATGTAAATACCTAGAACTGCCTAAAGATATGACTCGACTCCTCCATAACATTCAGTGCTTACATTAAACTCATAATATCCTAAGTGCTCAAACAACCAAAGTGCTTATAGACTCACCTCTTCATCCCAGATACATGTTACTTTATTGCCAAAACTATTACCGTTCCTATAACCAAATATGTTCTCCTTTTTTGTTGTAAATAACTCTAAAACAGTGACCTACTACAGAAAGGAAAACAAAATGTAGCACTACATTAATCTGTCTTATATCAGACCTCAGTGTAACGTCTTCTTCTTCCTGGATACACTTAATGTTGTCTTTAGGTCCTCCCTTCTATTTGCTACCATTATCTGTATACCTCCTTTTTTATAAATATCTGACCCCCCCTTACTCACCTTCTAATAAAACTAAAAATCAATACTCACTTCACAGGCACAAATGTTGCTACCCTGTTTAGACCACCTTATATCTTCAGCCATACAGAGACAGCTTTCCACAAATTATCTCCTGCTAAACAGAATTCAGTCCTTCTTGATATAAGACATTATTCTACAATTTCCTCTTCTCCTAAAAGAACTACTATTTCACTCTAATTCAACACCACTGCTTCAACAAACCTCTTTAGGACCTCTAATCAGAATACTACTTCTTGTATTCTACCAGACTGGCCTTTTGTTGACCAGTTTGCCTTTAAAATTCACTGTACATACTATACATACTGTATATACTGGATGTACAAAACTCACTCTACTTTCTTTTGTAAACTGTTTTATTTTTCTTTGCCTATATTTATTTTTATGTATGGGCTGTATGAATATTTCCACTCTGTATATCACTGCATGCAGACTTTAGTCAAGAAGTATTACAACTTTATTTGCTAACTTAGAGACATAGTTTATTGCTGAAAAATGATCATTTTACCAGTTTACTTACACAGTTAAAAATCTAAAATAAGATAAATAATACAAAATCTGAATCATCCAAGAATGGATCTGATTGCCTTATCAGTTTCCTTGTTTTTTCCAGGCTCCCACACATCCAAGTAATGGTGATTAATGCCTTTTATCCATCTGTTGCAGTCAATGGGCAACTACATGTACTTCTTCCAAACCCTGTAATCCCATATTGGCTGCTGTGGGCCAAATGAGAAAAATCAGATATATAATTCTAATAGCTTCTTGTTGGTCAAGACAGGCTTTACTCACATTAATACAGATGTGAGTGTCTCATTCAGTGACATTTCCTTGTTCCATTAAGTGATTAACATAGCAGGAAAGCAGATCTGCACCTGAAGCTACTCATTCCAACAGCTTAGCAGATTTCAAGTTGATACCTCATGGCCATATTTTTCTGCTTAATTGTAATTATTTTAAAAGAATCTGTAATGCCTACCATAGCAAGATTCTTCCTGGCTAAATGGGCCAGTTTTTCTCATTGCTGTGAAAAGAAAACCCTGGTCCATCATGCAGTTCAGTACCTTTCACACTAGAGTGTCCTACATTATATAATGATGTTTTGGCCAACTCTTTTATTATGCTATGGCTGTCTGCTATTTTATTAGTATATTTCTATATCTATTTACAGCTCCTCAGATTACTATGAAACAGTTCCTTAATTGTAGGCCTCATTTTGGGACTCCTAAATATTCTGTAGTCCTTGCTTGAGATGCAAACTTTGTTACTGACAAAGTTACTCTGCCTCTAATTAAGATCACTGTCTTAGCTGATTCCAGGTATCCATCTTAAAAAACAACTGGTTCCATTTAGCAGCTAAACCGATTTCTGAACTAGAGACTTTCATGCGTAGAGAACCTTATAGAATATTCAACGAGATTTTAATCTGTAGGCAACCTTACAGAACATTCATCAAGAGCAGACAGTCTTTAAAACCAAACTGTTCTCTTGGGTCTAAGGTGTTCTCTGAAACTTCATCGAACTGATAATGATGATAATACCCATTTGTTAACCAGGTAGGCCTACTGGACAAACATTCCTTTGTAGGGGCAACCCAGGAGCAATGGTTGGTTAAATCACCTGTTGAAGATCACACAGTAGTCAAATGAGAGCTGAGGGAATCAAACTCTCTACAACAGGAACTGCAGCTTACAGCTTTAACCCCCTGAACCAACTGCCACTGTGTCCTGCTCAGTTACCTTACTGTTGCCCTTACTTTCCTCAACAAAGGAATGATGGCAAAGCAATTCTACATACCTGGGTATGAATAAACAACTTGGATACTACACTGAAAGGACCAAACCACTGAGGCAGTCTGAAAAGATTTTCTTATAATTTATAAAGAGGAAATAATGTCATCTAATTATTAGACAGATCCCATATAACTGGTTGACTAAATGTCTCACCTTTTGATATGATAAAAAAACAAAAAAATGTATTAAAGAGGGAAATTAGGGCTCATACCATCAGTTGAACAGCTGCGGTGGTGGTGCTGCGGTAGCGTTGTCGCCTCACAGTAAGATGTCCTGTTTGATTCTCAGCTAGAACGTCTTCTGTGTGGAGACATGCGTGAATGGGCGTACCTTCATTGAAGGTTGTGCATCATGGCCGGCAACTCGGCACGTAAAAATCTACTGCCTAATAAACTCTAATAGAATTCCAAGAGTGGCTAATTATGACATATCTAACTATAAATGGTCACCTAATTGGTTAATTCTGAACTATAAACATGTTGTTAAGTTGGGAATGAATTCTAAGGCATTACCCTTTTTAAAGAAAGAGAATTTTAAATTATATGCCTTGATGGAACACATTAGAACATATATAATATCGGTACAAAATCTGTTTCAATCTTTGGATCTTTTACAATATATGATGACTCTTCAACCTTTTCATAAGAATCCAAACCTGAAAATCAATAATCAATTGATAGACCTTAAAAGATTTCCACAAATAATTAATGTAACTTTACTGGATCTATACCCTTATATTGGTATATCAGTACATGCTATATTAAAAGAGATGAACCTTCCTAAATCTTATTTAATTATAATTCGACAATTAAAGGATCTTTCCATAAATTATTTTAATGACTTTGGAATTAAAGAAGAAGATTTGACCAAGTGTTTAAGTTTATGGCAAACTCTGATGCAAGATTTTAAATATATAACATCTACATATAACTTAATAAAAGAATTGAAATACAAGAATCAAATACTCTTCGCAAATTACTGGAAGGAGAAAATACCATTGATTGAGGACAATAAAATATTAAAAGCTATTAACCTAACCTTAAAAGCAGTATCTCTCCAAAAATTGTTATTTACGCAACTGATGATTTTTAATAATGCCTATTATACTCGTCTTAGAATACATAAATTTGACTCTAAAAATTCACCTAAATGTCCATATTGTACTGATCAAACGGTGGATCTTTTACACATGTTCTGGAGCTGTAAATGTATATTTAAACTTTGGAATTCTTTAAAAATTCAATTACAAAAAATGGGTTATCAACAATCTAGACTTTCCTGGGAATTTATGATTCTACATATCCCTGAACGATTTGGATAAATCCCAATTGATAATACTTACAAATATTTTTTTATTAATGAAGTTATACATAGCTACAAACTGGTTGAATCCAGTGCAGACTTCATGGGAAAATTTTAAAAGTGTAGCAATAAAACATATTTTAGCACATAAATTATTAATTAAGGATCACAAGAAAAACATAAATAATCCAAAAATTTGGGAGAAAATCTTTAATATTGTATTGGCATAATGATCAAATTATATTGTTCCTCTGGGTGTACATATTAAAGTCAGAAACATTATCAATAACCTGTATACTGATACAAGATCTTTTAATACCTTGTCAAGAATTTTATCTTAATGTATAAAGATTTTAGTTATCTGTTGGAAGCATTCATGTAGATAATGTATATATAGTGTAGTAGTGTGATTATAGGTTTACTTTTGATATTGCTGTATTTTATTTTGTGTAGTGTATTATTGTATTAACAACTGAAAATAATAAAGATTTATTATTGAAAAAAAAGAAACTCATTAGATATATAACTTAAAATAAAAAAAAATCTACTGCCAATCATTAGCGGACCGGAGTTCCGCTGTGGCGACCCCTAACTGGGAAAAGCCGAAAGACACAACACAACAACCATCAGTTGAACAGCTACAACCACAGCCTCTTTTAAAATGCATCTATCCAAAGTACTGTCAGGGGGTCACTTGGACATCCATTCACATTTTTTTAAACATTGTAAGCTGGATTTTCATTCCAGAGGTAATGAGAGATTTGCATAAGCTCTTCTGCAAAACATCTTACATACCGTCTATGCATTTGAGGGAGATGTGGGTAAAGTGTTTGGTATGCTTCCAGTCATAGTGTGAATTCTTACAGAAATAATCCTTATGATGAATTTGGTACAGTTGTGGGACTATACTAACCCTAATAATTGATACTAAGGTACAGGATCTTTGCTGCAGGACAAACTCCTTCCCTTCATCTCTCCGGTAATACAAAATTATGACTGGTGGCTTTGTATATGGTTATTTTAATACCATATAGAAATTGTATGGGTTTGTTGTGTATTTCTTAAGTAGAGAAATAGGTGCCCTTACAGTGTGGTGTGTGTTTACTCCATAGCTGCCTAGCTTATGGTGTTATGCATGGTACTGGTTGCAGAGATGTAGCTGGCTCACCCAGTGCTCTGTGCCAGTCCCTGAGCTAGTGCACCACTCTATTACCCATAGTGAAGAGCAAAAAAAAAAAAAAGAAATAAGAAAATGTGCTGATAGACTGCACATGGCAGTCTAAAGCACATGCTCCTCCCCTGCCATATCTTCATTGGAAGAGCAAAAAAAAAAAATGACCCCACATAAGATGGACTTAATATCAAAAAATAATCTTAATAAATGTTGGAGATGTTAGGAAATACTTTGTGCAGATTAGGTACACATGTTTCTTACATGTAAAATAGTAACTCCATTCTGCATAGAGTTCAGAAATTTCATAAAAGCATTGTGGTCGGACAAGTGTGAAGTATCTGACTCATTATTACTGTTGAATGCACCGATCCCAACACATATCCCCAAAATACAGGTGCACCTTCTTTGGTCCTTGCTTGCAATTGCAAGAAAAATCATTATGTCAAATTGGAAGTGTAAAAAATCCTATCATTTACAGATTTTTTACTATTAGCTAAACTTGTATGTAATAGGGAGTTGCAAACTATTTCAGAAAGAACTATTAAGATAACACATAAGAAATTAACTTGGTTGAAGCTTGAAAAACTACTGGATAAAATGTAATCACAACAATGACATTATATCTGCTATGGACATTCTAAATAGTTATTGTCCTATGTTATGTTAAGACATATATTGTGTATAGTTATGGATTCACTTCAGAAGCTCAAAATACTGAAATCTCAAATTTCAGTATCTGGAGCCCAAGAAGTGGAATCCACAAAACAACGAAAACTAAAAAACGTGAAATTCAAAACCTCGAATACCGGAAGTTTTGAATTTTGCGGTTTTACTACACACACACACACACACACACACACACACACACACACACACACACACACACACACACACACACACACACACACACACCATCCACCACACAAACACACACAATCACTCTACTACATGAAAGCATGGGGGGCAAGCCCATCTGCATCCCCCATGTGAGGGGCTGCGCCCCCCACTTAAATATTCTCACTCCAAGGTCGTACTACATACAAACACACACAAAACACCACCACACAAGCTACTTTCTCTTCGCACACACACATCACAGCAAAAAAAACGCACTGACACACACCACAGCCCCTACCCAAATCCCTTAACACACACACACACTTACCTGAATGCATAACCATAGCAAAGCTTTAGAAATGCAAAATTCAAAACCTCCGTTATTCGAGGTTTTGAATTTTGTGCTTCTAAACTTTCACTATTATGTGGATTCGGCTCCTTTGGCTCAAAATACTGAAATTTGAGATTTCAGTATTTCGAGCTTCGGAACGGAACCCATATTTATATATCATATTTCTTGTGTTATTTTATTTCATGAAAATCAATAAAAAATTAAAAAAAAAAAAAAAAAAGAAATGCTCTGATAGACTGGTCACAGCAGTCTGAAGAACACACACCCTCCCTATCAGCAAAAGCACAAAAATGTTGCTTTCTTTACCAGCATTTAGATTGCACCTTTTAACAGGTTGCGCCCAGGGCACATGTCCCCTTCACCCCACCCTTGCTACCACTGGCTGATAGAATTTTATTATATTTATAGCAGGGCACTTTTATGTTATAGTATATACTATGATGTCATAATTAGTTTTATTGAGTGTAACTAGGACTTCAACCGGTTCTAGGTTGATATCATGTAAAATACGGTGAGAATGGAATTACAAATAAACACAGATACTCCCCCCACAGTTGCTGGTGGATCTGAATGCATGACTGGTGTTGTACCCTGGAATGCAGGGAGCATAATCACTACAATGGAAACAGGTTTCTGTAAGTACACACATGTGAATGTCTTCATGGTTAATGAAAGCCTGAAGTTTTGGAACTTGAACATTCAGGATTCTTACATTCAGCAGTACAATCTTGATATTACCCAGACAGGAGTTTACTATGTTGGAATGTCCATCAGGAGAACTCTGCTTAAAAAGCATTATGGGGGTGGCAAAATGTTTAGCAATTATGCAGAAATTAAGGAGTGAAAGATGTGGGCCAACCCTAGCAAAGCAGGTTGGTCTATTTATCATTTCACTCATGCAGATATACACTGGCTCCCCCTAGAATGACACCAATTTACTAGCCAGTTATTGAAAATAATTATTATCCTTGAATTTAGGCATCATTCTTGGTGATGGTAGAATGCTGCTCATTGTCAGGGCTTTACCCTCTATGAAGACATGAGCAGAGACCTCAACAATGTCTCTTATGTATCTCTCCCAGAGTAGATATGTACACATATCTGGGATGTGGCAGGGACCTAAGGGCCATAGGGACATCACCAGCCCTTGCACCAGAGAGGCAGCTATCTGTCAACTTATCCTTAACCGGCCTAGTAAGTATTGTGTCTGTACCAATGACAAAGAGATTTCTGTGATGTGCTGCTGGCTTATGGGACTTTTAAGAGTACCAAAAACAACTTAATCAACACTAACTTCCTGTAGTAAACAACAAAAAAGTATTTTCACCAGAAGACTAACAGACTTCATTACAAGGTTTAGTGCTTTTTTTCATACAATAACCGGAACTGCATCATGATCTTAAGGCTACAACCTTGCAGCACAGATGACTCCAAATAATATCAGGTGTGCAGATGTGGGTGTGATGTTAGCATTTGTGCTACACAGCTGAGGTAAGGTAGTAGGATGTCTAGGTGGCCTAGGAGTTTTAGGCATGGATTTCATTACTATCCCTGCATTTGTGGAAGCAATGTTTGTTGTGATAATGCAGTGTAATGTGACCATCAAGTTGGTATATATAATACAGGGGGATGTGGGGGGTAGCAAGCCTCCCACATGAGGGGTAAAGTGGGTCTTGCACCCTATTAAAAACATGTTTGTTCTTTTCAAGGGTTTTCGAGTTACACTTTTTGGAAATGTATTTACATCCATTTCAGAGATGGATTTTAATTAGCATCTTGAAATAGATACAGAAGTATTCCTACAACATTGTGAAGTAAACCAATACATATGGTATGTGATTTGGGGCTTGCCAAGTCAGATAAATGTGGAGCTCATCCAGGAGATCCACTTATACACCTTACAGAATTTAACATATACAAGTCACTAGATGTTGTCCTCCTGAATCTGCAGGATACAGATTCTCCATGTGCGTGTTATGGCTACTGAACATACTACTTATAGGCAGCTGAGCCTACCATGGAATTGTGGGTGACAGATAAACAGCTTACAACATTAGATATCATTATGCAAACCAGAATGACATGGCTGCATGAAATTATGTGCTTTTACCTGCAATAAGGCTCTCCTTGCTGAAATCACTGATGAATATGAAAGATATCACCGTAAATGCATTAATGATTTCATTTTCTTTTCAAGACACTGGTCTCCCTTTGTTTTTCTTAGTAGCCAACAGGGAGAGGCATGTATTCTGGTCACAAAACAGAAGACATCTAATTGCATTATCAGCCTAGACAGCTTCTTTTTTTAGGCCAACAATATATTATGTGCCCCATATAGCTGACCGTCTTGGCTCTGTACTTCTTTATGGGGACAGAAGGGTGGTAGTGGAACCACCAAAGTAAATGCATGCTTGGTTTAATGGTGGTTTATAATACAATACCAGTGTGCTCTTCTACTTGCAATTTTTTTTCTTGTCTGTAGTATTCAAAATTCCAAATTTAAATCCTGACTTTGAGAGAGGCAGCTCACACAGACAACATTCAATTAGTGGAAAGCTTTCATTTTCCATGGCTTAAGATTGCTGCATTTTTTTTCTCAGAAATTATTCATCTCAAAACACTGCTGTTAAAAAACACATCTTCATTTGTCAAAAGAAATCCTTATACGTTTAATAAAGGCATACACCATCAGAGCACCAGATATTGAACTAACGCTAAATCATGTTACCATTAATTGCATCCCTTAGGTATTAATTCACAGTCCATTCATGATTCTGAAGTGTGTGATAATGCTACAAATGTATGTAAAGCTTTCTGTCCATGTGTCAGATGTATTACATAGAAACATGCATTGCTAGCATAAAATGACATTTAAATAGACAAAAACTCACCAGAGGGGTTATTTAGTAACTCTGATGCAGGGAAACATGAGAATATTTCTGACCAAAGGACCTCTGTAAACACATCAAAAGGTGAATACAGAAAAACACAATTTCCCTGCAGCACTGAAGCCATAGAAACAGGATACTACTGCATTGTATAATGTCTTTTGACTTGCATTTGCCTGGGTCAAGACTGCAAAAGGTCTGATAGGCTACTTCAGTGATGCACTTATCAAATTAATTAATAAATGAATGCCACGCAGTATCGCTATCCTGCTCATTTCTTTGCTTGTCACATTAAAAAGTAAATCCTACTTGATCTTTGACCTGCTCACTCCTCTTTTTTTTACCTAATATTCTTAAAACCTACTGTAGTCTACACTGTCAGGCTACACCATGTCTTCAGAAGAGTATCCAGACTCACCACCTGCTCCGTCAATAAATGCATTATTGCATTTCTCAGTAAATTGAACAATTTATTCCATGTTATGATCTATCCCTAAATGCCCTTTCTGTTAAAAAGTGTATAAACAAATATTTCTCTTTAAAGCTCATTTGCTCAAAAGATATATAAAAGACCTCTTCGATAATTTCCTTTTCGACTTGTTTTTATCATATAATTTTCTGTTTTATGGTGTTTAACTGATTATGCCCTTGACTATGCACATAAAGATTTTGTGATGTTTTGGTGAACATGACTTCATATATGCACCGCATGATTCAAGAAAGTTAGCTTTCTAAACACGACACTGTATTCCAGGTGAGATGTCCCAAATCTATGGTCATTAAACCAATCAGTAAATGATATAATCAGAATAGATCCCTGTTATAAATATCTGCATCAAATGTTATTATTTAGTGAAAATGCCCAAAATATTCTTAGCAACGGCAACAAGATCAAACATGGATAGGGTATCTTTAGGTATGGAAACTGCCATAAATTTCAAATCACTCATTCTTGTCAAGATAACACAACTACCACTTTTAATGCATAGTAATATCATGCTATACTAGCAATTCTCCTTCAACATAACCTAACAAACTTAGGTTTATTACAAGCTGGCGAAATATTTACATGACAGACACCATGTTGTAATGTCCTTAGGTAACTCTCATGTCAATCTCTGCAACAAAATTGGCACAGGTTCAGCACAAGGTCATTCACAAAATCTTCTTAAACTGTTGTACCTATCTGACATGCTTCGTAATATGAATGTGAAAACTACTAAGAAAGACAGGACATCAGTTCTATTAATGCAAACAAAAACCTAGAAACAAAGATAGTAGCACCTATATTACACACACACACACACACTTATATATATATATATATATATATATATATATATATATATATATATATATATATATGTGTGTGTGTGTGTGTGTGTGTGTGTAATAGGCATAAGTGAATGCTCTTTTCAGCTGATTTTCTGACAGCTCTTCATGTGAGATTGTGGTACCATACCTGTTCTGTCTCAGAATATGTACTTTCTCTGCTGAAGTGGGATCTTGGAGTTGGTATATCATATTTATTTTTTATTTATTTATTTTTTTTGCTTTCAGTCTTTTGTGTGTGTTTAATCATTTTTTGATTGATGTTTTATTAAACACCCTTTTGAGTGTTTGTTATTAACTGAGACATAGACACATACACACACATATATAAATATACATAAATATAAATATAAACCAAGGGGTAAAAAGGTCACACAGACAAACCACTCAGTAAAGATTGCAAGAAAGATGCAGCCAAACTAGAATCTTCACTGTGTAATACCTTAACTGTTTAGTACTGAAGTAATATGGGATATATCAAGAGTCCTGACAATATCCCTGGATGCATCTTAAATAGCATGAAGCATGATTTAGGTATATCCCTAACAACAATGTTCAATGTCAGCCTCCATACATACATATGCCAAGTGAATGAAGAATAGCTGAAGTCATTCCCCTGCATAAGGGAGGACTTTCCACAGGCTCAGGCAATTACAGACCCATAAGTCTGACCCAGCTCATATGCAAAGCCATGGAAATACTTATCATGGAACAAATCAGTCAAGACACAGGGGAACTCCAAACACTGGACCTGTCTTAGTTTGTATTTGTCAAGGGCAGGTCATGCTTACTCAACCTGGTGGATTTTTTGAAAAGGTCGCCAAAGCAATGGATGAAGGCAAAATGATATACAGCAGATACCTCAACCTGGCCAAAGTTTTGACACAATTCCCCACTCAGGCATGGAAAAGCTTTATAAACTGGGAATAAACCCCTATGTCACCTGATGGATTGCCAATTGGCTCACAGATATAACTCAAGAAATAAATCAAAATAGGTGAAGTTACCTCCACAAAGAGATAGCCACCAGTGGAGTCCCCCAGGTTTTTTAGATGGGAAGTCTCCTGCTTGGCATCAACTTTTTTGAAGTAAAAAAGAATTCCAAAAGGCTGTGGCTGACTAAGTTTGCAGATGACTGCAAGCTAGTAGAAGTCATTGAATCCCCAAATGTTTTAGTCATCCTGCAGGAAGGTTTGTCCCAAATAAATAACTGGAGACAAAATCATAGACTAAAACTGAATGCCAAAAAAGGCATAATTGTATCCTTTTGGAAGTCATCTAACCCAGGGAAATACCACATTGATAATACAGTTGACCTAGTTGTTTGGACTTTGGGAACTTCTGTGTAAATTTTGACCAACATGTGGCCATTGTTGTAAGAAAGTCCTTCTATATTGTACAGTGTATAAAAAAGGGATTGTGTCTAGATCTAGGGATGTCATTGTCCCCCTTTACTCAGCTATCATTAGAATAGTCATTGAGTGCAATGCCTCCTTTGGCATGTATCCATCCAGACACATGCAACAACTGAAATGCTCACAGAGATACCTTACTAAAGGGATACAAGACCTAAACAACATGTCCTACATGGACTGACTCAAAGTCCTTTCATTATCCTTGGTATCCTACAAATTGCTAAGAGGTGACCTATGTCTGGCACACAAGGCATACACTGAACTAATATCAATAGATTTACTGCACATCAGCTAGTCAAATGGTATCAGAAATACTCAGTCTCGGGATCTAAACCTCTACTGCAACATCAAAAGAATCTTTGGAGGGATATGTATATCTTGCAGAGGATACTGCTGCTCTAAAACAGACTCCCCACCCAAATAAAACAAAGTTCATCCTTGTCAGTATTGAAGCACATCTTAAATCTATGGATGGAAAACAGAAAAGTTATCCAAGGACTGCCACTTGTACTGCTAATGGACAGAGGCAGCTCCTAAATGCTTTATCCAATGCATCTGTCCCTTCAAATTATCTATGGTATGATGAAAGTGATTTTCATTAGGGGTAATATGTAATTAACAACCATGGGATGGGTAAGGGCAGTTTCTAACCAAATGGGATACGTTCATTTGAGCACAAAAAGGGAAACTGGCTAGGCTTGAAATGGCCAACAAGAGCAGCAAACATTATACTTACCTTTGAATCTGTGAACCTATAAACTTATATCAGTTATGTGGTCACTGAATGCTAAAGACTTTTGACTTTTTATGTGTTTATGGGTGTATTCAGACCAATAAAAGCAAACCCCAGCAGCTATAGACATGCTGTGTTTTGGCCTTTTTCTAACCTTGCTAACACAGAATAATTATATAATTTGATAAGAAGTCAGAAGTACAGAGCTTAAAACTAAGCCTGATATCCATAAATATTAGGGTGCCTGCACAATGTCCCAAATAACGCACATACCAAAGGGAAAAAAGACCACACAAACAAACCACTCAATAAAAAAATGCAGAAAATACCCAGTCAAGCTAGAAGTTTTCATTGTGTAACACCTCAAACCTCCTGTAATGGACTCCTATGGGATATATGCAAATTACTCTTTAAGGACATACCAGTGTTGCAGCTACAGGGCTTCTGAATGCTCATGACTTTTTCCTTTTTCGTTTTAAGACTTTATGGACACATTAAGATCAATAAAGCCAAGCCCCACTAGGTGCAGATATGTCATGTTCTGGCCTTTTTTTTAACCTTGTCAATACAGCATAAGTGGATTGCTTGGCTATACACATATAAATATAGATAATATACATACAAATATATATATATATATATATATATATATATATATATGTATATGGTATATATATATATATATATATATATATATATATATATATATATATATATATATATATATATATGTATGTGGTATATATATATATATATATATATATATATATATATGGGTCCCCTACACATGGTTGAAATTTCACAAAGTCGAAGACCATATGGCCGAGACCATATGCTCGACTTGTGAAATGCCGACCATGCTGACTGGCATCTTAGTACAGTCGGGAATGGGAAGAATTCCATCTTTCACACTGTAGTGCGATCTCAGAGTTGGTATATTTAACTTTTAGGGTGTGTGGGGCATTGCCCCCCCACAGGGGATGTCCCCCCCCCTGTTAGCAATGTGAAGGTTAGTGATTGTTTTTTTTTTTTTTAACATGATTGAAATTCCAAAAGTTGATCATGTGGTCTCGGCTATATGGTCTTCGGCTTTATGGAATTTCGATCATGTATAGCAGATATATATATATATATATATATATATATATATATATATAGTGATAGATATACATATACATTCTCAGTGCACCACTTAAGCATGAAATATGGCAGCTTGCCATATTGCTATATGCTTGATAATCCTAATCATTAAATACATCTTTCTTCCTTCTTTGTCTTCTCTACTCTCCCCCCATTTACAGGCATTTCATTTCTTTCTTCTCTACTTTTTGTTCAGCTACTACACTTTTACATCTGCTTCCCCCATTCACTCCTACTGTATTCTAGAGAATTTTACTATTTTGTTTCATTTTCTTTCCTTTTTGAGAATTATCTTCAACAAATTTCCTAACCATTCTAATGCTTCATTGATTCATTAGTACCCAACTTTCTTTGCCCTTCTTTAGAATTTTAAGCTCTATGACTCTTATTTTGTCTTGATGTGTTAGTATCATGGCCATCATCATTTACTTATTCCTCAGTCCATCTTCACTTCTTCCTACCACTCATTAAGTAAAATTCCCATTCTACTTGTATGGTGTGTGTGTGTGTGTGTGCGTGTGTGTGTGTGTGTGTGTGTGTGTGTGTGTGTGTGTGTGTGTGTGTGTGTGTGTGTGTGTGTGTGTGTGTGTGTGTGTGTGTGTGTGTGTGTGTGTGTGTGTGTGTGTGTGTGTGTGTGTGTGTGTGTGTGAAAATCATCTATCATCTATTAAGACCGTATGTGCCTCTCAAGTGTACCTCATTTCGAGGAACAGTCCTCATTTAGGGTCTTAAAAAGTTCATGTTCCTCGAAGTTCCACATTGAAAGGGCCTGTCACACATTCAATGTTAACAATATTTTACCTGATATCAATGGTAAATAGAACTGAATCATATTATTTTATTAAAAGACCTATTCTATAAGTAAAAATATCACATTTTAGCCATCCTGTGAGCTTCCTTGTTGAAGTTGTTAGTAAGCCATTAGTAAGTGTTCCACATTTTGCCCATTTGTTCCACATTATCAGAGGCAGTGTTCCTCATTTTGGAGATGGAAGGTTGGGAGCTATGACCTTATCTCATCTACGTATTGCCTATCTATGTTCTCAGGACATGTGAATAATTTCTGTTCCTTCCACATTGTATCTTTGCATTCATCATATTCTTTCCTACCTTCCTTTCTTCCTTTGTTTATAACCTTCTTGCTACAATGTCAGTGGTACAAAAATCTCATCTCCTGATCCCATGTCCTAACTGCTTACTTGACCCTTTACATTTACACACTTTCCTCTCATTCTTTCTCTGATAATACCTGTCTTTCCCTTGTAATCAGTGGTGTTCTTTATTCAGTCATCTATGTACTCGTTTCTGATTAAGGGTGTCTCTGCAAACTGCACATCCTCTTCCATTCATCAGCAGTCATCCTCCAGATAACTCTGTTTTCCCTGCTGCTATAGTTTCCTTTGTTTCCTTACAGTACTGTTAATTATGAACGTAGTCAGGGTGCATCACTCTTTTCCTCAGTATCATGTTTATTTTGAATATACTTACAGACTGTAAAAAACTTCTACCTCTCTAATATTTCCCCTAGTTCCGCTATAAATGGATTCTATTTCTTAATCTAAGCCTTGCTTCTAACAACTCTTCTTCTATTTTTGTTGTGCAATTATTCCATGTGCTCTCCTCGTTTCTGTATCTTTGCAAACAGACCTCTGAAGTGTACCTATTTTGCAGGTATGCACTTATTTTCTGGTTTGATTTGCTCCCTTCACATGATGTACCTATTTTTAGAGGTATGTTCCTATTTTCAGGCTCGGTCTTTCCCTTTACACAATTTTTTTAATCCTCCTCACCACACAAGTTTTTCTAGCTCTTTTGGACACAGGAAAACAGACTACACAACCAACATACTGGTGGCACCAATAATTTAAAAAACAGGACTCACATGTTACATATGTCTTTTTCAGAACTAAAATAGATTATTTTTTGAGGTAGATTTTAGAAGTATCATTCATGAAATTCTAAAAAGCTTACACTATACTTTGGTAATGTGCTTATATTTTTGTAGAAGATTTGTCATTCATTTTTTTTTACTTTGTATTTCTAAGTAGTACCTCACAATCCTGTTGGAGGTTGGAAGACTTATGCCCTATTTATAGGTTCAGCGGTTCATAGGTTGGTACTAGGCTATCAGCCCTAGGGCCTATACAAGCTGAGCCATAACAATTCCATGGCTATTTCTTCCCACACTATTTACTTCCCTGGACCCCTGTCTAGCAGGGTGACTGACGTGATCCCCGGGGTGAATTTCCTTTCTCCCATCCACTCGTCAAGGTTCCTTTTAAAGAGGGCCAAAGAGGCACTCTGCTTGACATGTATGGGCAATCTGTTCCAGAGTCTGGGGAGTCTCTGGGTCAGGAACCTATCCCTCCAGCATGTTTTGTTTATTGTGATGACAAGGTTTAGATCCCTGGAGCGTGTGGCTCTGAGGGATTGGGATTTCTTTAAGTGTAGCATGTCCAACAGCTCTGGGTTTGACATGGCCTTGTATGTTAAGCAGAGATTGCCTCTGAGTAGACGATATGTGACAAGAGTATAGCTGGAGTTTTTTAAGATGATCAGCGTAGGGCATCTGCTTTAGGCCTGTGATTCTTTTAGTGAGGTATTTCTGCAGCCTTTCCAGTTGTTGCAGATGTCCTGAGAGATACATACCAAACGGGGTGTTGTATTCTATAATGGGTCTAATGAGGGATGAGTACAGTGGGACAATGACCTCCTTTTTTCCTGGATGAAAAGTTCTTAGTGATGAGGTGTGCCACATAGAAGGATTTCCTGACTGTTGTGGCGATGTGGTTATCGAAGGTGGGACCACTGTCCACCTGTGTCCCTAAGTCTCTTATCACACTTTTGGTGTTTAGTGTACTGCCACCTATATGGTAATTCATGGGTACATGTTTTTTCCCAAAGGGGATAACTATACATTTCTTGGCACTGAGCTTGAGCCCATGGCTCTGGCACCAAGCATCTGTTTGTGTAAGGCTCTTTTGTAGAGTATCCACATCATTTGGGGATTCAATAATGGCTCCCAGTTTGCAGTCATCTGCGAACTTTGTTAGCCAGAGTACCTTAGTGTTGGCCTGTACTTCGGAGAAGTAGATGCCAAATAAGAGCGGTCCCAGGACTGAACCCTGAGGTACTCCACTTGTTACTTCTCTGGAGCTGGATTTGGAGTCAGCTACAGTGTGGGTTCTATCAGTAAGCCAGTTAGCAACCCATTGGATGATGTAGGGATTAATGCCCAGCTTAGTAAGTTTATCTATGATTCCAGAGTGGGGGATGGTGTCAAAGGTCTTGGCAAGGTCTAGATAGGCTGTGTGGACCACCTTACCCTTGTCCATGGCTCTGGAGACTGATTTGAAGAAGTCAATCAGGTTCAGGAGACAAGATCGGCCCTTCACGAACCCAAACTGGGTGGGGTCCAGTGTTTGAAGGTTGCCAATGTCTTTGTTTATACCATGATAATACGCTCCATGGCCTTGCAGATAAGGCTTGTCAGACTGATGGGATGGTAGTTTCCGGGATCCAAGGTGGATCCCCCCTTGTGGAGTGGGATAACTGTAGCTCTGCACCACTCAGTGGGCATGAAACCTGAGGTGAGGCTATGATTAAACATGACACTTAGGTGAGGTGCCAGTTCATATTTTAGTTCATGTAGTACACAGCCCGGGATGTCATCTGGTCCCATGGATGCTGTATTCTTAGCTTTGAAGAGTGTGCTTTTTACCTTTGTGGCCATTATTACCAGAATTTGGCAATCTTCCAGTGTTGAGATGGGCCATTTAGGGGGTGAGAGGGGGGTGAAGTTGGCACTGAATCAATCTGCCAAGATATTGGCAATATCCTTGGGATCAGTATATTTAATGCCATTCTGTTTTAGTTCAGAGCAGATCTGAGCATTGCCATTTAGATTCTTGACATAGCTATAGAATACCTTGTGGTTGTCTTTGGAATATTTGGCAATTTTATTTTCGTAACTAGCTTTGGAGGATTTTATGAGGGATCTCAGTTTCTTACTTAGGCTGGTAAGGGAGTTTTTTGCATCCTGGGATTTTCCTCTTTTCTGCAACAGTTTCTTCCTTTTGTTGTAAAGTTTGTTTATGGCAGGGGACCACCAGATTGGCTTCCTTTTTTTGGATGAGAGCATTTTGGTTCTATTTGGGATGGCACGATTCATTCATGAGCAGATGTGCTCATACAGTGCCTTAGTGTAGGATTCAGCAATTGAACTTTCAGTTCCCGTCTGCGTGGGTGTCATGAAGTTTGCCCCTTCTGACTTGAGTAGCATGAAGTTGGCTTTGGAGAAGTTTTTTATGGAGGTTTCCTTACTGGGGGGTGGGGGTGGGATGTGGATGTTAAGGGTGATTAGCTTATGGTCAGACCTGACTAACAAGGGGGTGACCATAGGTGTGGAGCATCGATTTCCCATGTTGGTAATGACCAGGTCTAGGATATTGGAGCCCCTGGTGGGACTATGGATTAGTTGATCCAGGGCATTGGAATTTATGAATTCCAAGAACCATTAGGCAAAGGTGTTGGTACATGAGTAGTTTTCCCAGTTAATGGCTGGGTAGTTAAAATCATCCAGTATTAGGGTGTTTGGTTCTATCTTAATATTTTCCAGTATGTTTAGAAAGGTGTATTGAGAATCTTGGGGCATGGTGGGGGATCTGTAGCAAGCTATAATTTGGATTGCAGTCTTACCTAGTGTTAGTTGCACCTGGAGAATTTCAGACACATTGTGTTGAGCAACTAGCCTGGTGGTGTGAATATCCTTGGTGAATATTGACACTCCTCCACCTTTAGTGTTTCGGTCCTGGTTTGGTGGCTGAAAAGTGTGGTAAGAGTTGCAGCCTAGTATTGCAGGGGTGCTCTCTGGAGCCTTGAACCAGGTCTCAGTTACTGCACAGATATCGATGTTCTCCATTTTTAGGAGTGCCTTGAGAGAGTGCATTTTGATGTTTAGACTTCTAGCATTGAGTAGCATTACCTTCAGATTTTGCATGCTTGTACCTGTTACGGTGGTGATTTTGTCCTTTGAACTTTGCCTAAAAAAGGCACTATAGGGGTGGCAAGAGCCTTAGCCAGTAGCCTGAATCCCAGGGTCGACAGGTGCAGACCATCTCTGGCAAAGCATCGTGGTCTGTCGATCATGTTGTCCCAGGCAGACAGATACTGGATCCCCTTTGAATGACACCAGAAGCTTAGCCAATTGTTGAAGTCAATCATTTTGTCCTTAAATTGTGGTATCATTCTGGGTGAAGGCAGGATGCTACTCAGGGTTAGGGTCATACTTGCCTGGGCCACATGATCTGAGAGCTCTTCCTTGTCTCTTTTCATGTAGTCCAGGGAGGTACGTCTCAAGTCATTCACTCCAACATGGACAATGACAGTCATATTTGTACTTGTTGTGGAGTGACTTAAGTGCATGCGTTATGTGGCGGATCCTGGCACCCGACAGGCAGCTGACTGTAATTTTCGCCTTGTTTAACCTGGTGAGTGGGACATCAGTGTGCCGGACTATAGAGTCACCTATGACTAAAGTGTTAGGTACATTGTCTTGCCTTAGGGGCTGTTGCTGGGTGGCATACTGGTGTTGTGAGCTATGTGACACTTTGGTTGTGGTTGGTGTTTGTTTGCGTTTCAGCTTCAGAGGTCCTTGTTGCTTGGGCAGGTTACAGTTGAGGGCCTCTGCGTATATGGATTTAGTGTTGCTATATGTGGGTGTTGGTGGTGTGGGTTTAGAAGGACTATGTGTTGCTTGAGGTGTAGTGTGGGTGTTAACCTTCTCCTCTTGACTGTCTAGCACAATCTTGGGTGGAGAGAGCTTTGCTTCCATTTTGGCTATGTAAGTGCATCTCTCACAGGTTGTAGTGTTGGATGGTAGGAGGAGAGGGTTGTCTATGTACATGAGGCAATTGTTTCATTGCCCCAGTATGCCCAGATTCACAAGGTGGACAGGAGATATCACCGGAAGCTGACCCTTGGACATGCCTGGTTTGGTGCTTTTTTTTTTGTAAAGTACAGGAGCTGTTTTCCCTTACCTTAGCAAGGTACTTTACAGTTATAGGCTGTTTAGTGCCTACGATTAATTTATTAACAAGGAGAGTTGAGGGCTTGTATCAGTTTAAGGCGTCCTAGTGCTTTCCAGCAGGTATTAGAGCAAGTGCTAGTCACAGGGATGCTTAAAGGTAAGATGAAAAAAAATGCACACTGCAGTGTGCACTAGAGAAGTTAGATGTGAAAGTAGGTAACTTAAGTTTTACCTGTTTAAAAAGTTAAGGTTTAGTGAAGAATTACTATTTTTAAAACAGCAAGATGGATTGAAAGGGGTGGTCACTTTTGTATTCTGGTACTATGGAATACAGTAGGATGGCCAATAAATTTAAATAGTTGAAGGGGAGTGATTTAAAAATGACGATTTTGTGATTACTCACACAAGCCAGTGAAAGCAGAGAGGAAATGAGATATATGGTCAGATTAACATAAGAGACAGGCAACTAGAAAGACAGTGGTATTTAACAAGAGAACAGTAACTGCGTGGGAGGATGGGGAAAAAATGTTTTCCCTGACACAGAAGAGACAGAGCTGTGGTCTCTTTTGAAGTTTTAATATGCAGTTGAAGCAGAATGCAAGTAAAACACAAGGTAAAGAAAACAACCCACAGTATTCAAAATATAAAAATGCAATAAAGTAATACAAAATACAGCAAATAAAAGCAAACTAACCTTTCCTTCACAGCAAAGTGTAGCAGAGTCTGGATGAGCCTTTCTGGTAAAGCTCTGAAATGTTTTAGTTTACCCCTTAAATAGAAGGTTTAGTTCCTAGCTCCACCCCCTCAGTTCACAAATGATTAACTTTAAGTTGCTAAATAAGTGCCCAGATTTTTGGCTGGGTATTTCTACTTTTCAAAAGCCTTTGTACCTATTTTCAATGTTTTCAGGTTGATAGGTATGCCTGAGAATATACTCTCATGTTCTTAAATATCAAATCTGTTTTCCTCTATGGCTGTCATGTATCCTTTCTTCCTTTTTTATTTCCATCTTCTTCCTTGTCCATTTCGGTTTTCTCCCTCTTTCCCTCGTCCTTCTCTGCCATTGTACATCTTCCCTTTTCTTCCTCAGGAACTTTTGCTTTGTGCAGGGAATCAGGAGCCTTCCCAATCAATTCTTCAATCGGCTCCTCTCAGCCTAGTTTCTATCCTTCAACCACAAACTTAGTCAAAGGTGTTTTGTAGATGGACTACTAGTTCTAGGATTCATGAAATCAGTGACCGCATTATCATTCATTAACCTTGTTCATTCTTGCTGTTACTAATTCTCATATTCATTCATCTATAAATAAATAAATAAATAAATAAATAAATAAAACTTAGACTGCACTGATATCACTTAAACCTGAAAGCCCTTTCTATTTGCTAAACTGCTTTGCCAGTCCTAATGCCTATATTAACTATTATCAGAACTTGATTTAAATAGCCTGATGTGGGCTCTGCTAACTTAGCATGCCATGTATTTATCCTTATAAATATAGTGGCTGAACTTCTTTCCTTTCTGTTCTGTATTAATTTGTAGATGACATCTTAATTTAAACTGAATGTTATAAGTAACAGTATTAGCATGTTAGAACATGCACCATTAAGTAAAATCTTGTTCTGTGCTGAAGAGTCTCATGCCTACATATTTATTACCATTAGCCCACTGCAGTCACAGTGTAATAGCTTGCTATGTGCCCTAATTACTGTATGTTTTTTATGTTGTGCATATTTTGTTATCTTTTTGGAAATCTGTCTTCTGGTCTCCCATGTAAAATATCCTCTGTGATAGTTTGACAAATTCAGTTAATAAAAACAAACCAAAAGACAAACAAGAAAAATAAATGCATACATACATAGGGAATGGCCAGTAATCTGTAAAAATGCAATACGTCATGCCTTCTCTTATTGGTGAAATTATTGGGAAGCAGCACGGAATTCCTCTTAACTTCCCAGTTGATACTAACTGTACTGCCATTTAAAGATCATTTAAAATGATACCACATCGATTCATAGATGCATAGATATTCCAAGGTTACTGAGTCTAGTTACCATTTAAACCTTGCCAGTACCCTCCTTCAGGCTGTCTCTCTTTTCTCCTTGAGGGCCATACTATTCAATCATAGATTAAATTTTTGAAAACGTATCCAGTCATCCAGTTTATGCCTAAAGGAGGATAATGAGTTGCACTGCTTAAGATGCAGGGGAAGTTTATTCCAGATGTTAGAGAGGAGCTGGGTTATAAACCTGTGCCTTTGCCATGTTTTATGTTAGTGAAGATTAAGGTCATTGGTACAAGCATTAGTTTAGTACTGGACTTACAGAGATATACAGGGTCCAGAACAACTGAATCTCTAATAGCACAGTAACCAAGACAGAGATCACCCCTCAAAAGTCTATAAGACATTGAATAAAGGGAAAGAGCTTCCAGTCTCTCTTGATAGGGCTGGGACTTTAAACCTGTATTTTTTTTGTTAGGAACCTTTGGAGTCTTTCTAATTGTTTGATATGTTTAGTCAGATACATCCCAAAGGGGGCATTGTACTTGATAGTTGGGCTGATGATGCAGAGTATAAGGGAGTGATTATCTCTTTAGAACTTGATAATAATCCTGTAAATAAAATGATTCCTTATCACATGATAGTCAAAGAAGGAGTTATCAGCCGAACCCATGTCCCTGATTTTGTAGTAGATTATTGTCTATACAGCAAGGTGAGGAGAGATTGTCTACTAAAAGTAACAATATTATAGTTCTTAGTATTTAATTTGAGATTATTTTTAGTACACCAAGAGTTAACAAGAGAGAGTTCATTCTGGTGGGTTTAGGTGCCAGAGAGTGACTAAACAACACCCCAGTTTACAGTTATGATCAAACATTGCTAACCAGATGTCTTGGATCTCTGCTTGGAGATCTGAGATGTAAAGGGCAGAAATGAGAGGTTCCAGCACTGAGCCATGAAAGACACATAAACTCTTGCTAAATATGCAATTTTTCCAATAACAGACTTAATCATGTACACATTTTTCTTATAAGTTAATCTAAAATATTTACAAAAAAAAACATATTTTCTTTATCATGTCTTCTCAATGTTTATCTATAACTGCAATGCTACCAAACCTAATGCCAAAGTCACTTATTTCATGGGGAACAGCACCCCTCCTGTTTTTACAACATCTCTAGTCCCTTTACTATTTTCTTTACTTAAATATAAACGTGTACTCCTCAGAAAATAACTAAAATCTCCTTCATCCATATTTTATTTTTTGCTATTATTACAATGCCATCAGCATAATAAACAAAAGCTGGAACAAAAACATTTTCCTTTACATAATAAGTCCCCTAATTTCCCACACTTAACATATTACTTCCTAAAGCATTATTAACCAAAGAAAATAGCATCCCACTCATGTGGCAAATTTGCCTTACCTCTTATCATAGAACTAAATCAACCATTAACCGAAATAGCAATCCTGGCATTTTCATTTACCAATTTTAACACTCTCAAAATATTCAAAATATTCGGTAAATACCTGTGATCAACACAATCAAAAGCTTTTTTTTAGCATCCCATACCATCAACTTCTTCTTTTCACCTCAAAATATTATCTATCCCCTCTTTCAATCAAATTAACTCTTTACTGTTCTTCCCATTAATACCATAAATGTAATTTTATCTAACATCTTTCATCACTTCATCACATCTCAGCTGTGAAATCTTCACGAATAACTTATAATCCACATTATTTCGAGATATAGGCCACTAGTTTTAATCACACCTATCACATTTTTTCTTCCTAATAAACTTAATAACCCCTTCACATAATTCCGCCTTAACATTCTTTTTAGCTATCCATTTAACAAATATGACAATTCCTTTTGCCAGACCTTTAAAGATTTATGCATCCAATACCCAATACCATCCTTACCCGAAACCTTTAACACTTTACTCTGATAAATCAAATCCTCCTAAAACCTTCTCACCTCCACTCTGTCTACCCTATTTCTTTTCCCTTCCTATGCATATCAATAATATATTATTCAACTATCTTCATAATTTCATCTTGTTTACATTTAACATCACCCTGTTTATTTTAATTCTCTTATAACACTAATCTTATTTCTCACTATTGTTTTGCTAAAAAAATGGAGATATTTCCTCTTTTTTCCACATTAAAAATACTTTTTACACAATAGTATTTCAATCTTTTCCTTATTTTTATTAGAAAGTTCTGTCTCTTTATCACAATAATTTACACAGTTCACTTTCGAAGTATACAACTCATTTTGTAAACTACAATACTGGAGTTTTTTTCTGTCCTGTATTTTCAGCTCTGAAAAAAATCTTTCTTAATGTTATCTTTAAAAATGATCGACTGATCAGTCTACAATAAAAAAAAAAAAACTTCCTCATAGTGATATGATCAATTCAAAACTGATCTATTTCCCCTACAGCTATCTCCTGATCCACACTTTTAATATTAACATTTTAATTCTTTTTCCTTTCATTATATTTTCCTCTTTATTACCAAACTCCATCCAAATGGCTCTTTGAGCTGAAAAAGAATTGCAATTGTATCTGCCAGCACTTCAGAAAGTTTATCTGAATAAAGGAAATCATTTATTTCTGTCTCTAATCTCCCTCTCATAAACGTCCGCTATTTATTATTCCAAATTGTCTTACTTCAGTTAATAACTTCCTTCAACATCTTAAAATATATCCCTATTTGTTTCTTATCCCTTCTTAAATTAGAATTAAAATCACCCATCATAACTAATCTATTTACACTTTTATAAACTTTTAACCTTTCAGACAAACTTTCTCTTTTTTAGTCATAGTTTGTGCATATACTCAACCTAAAAACATCCATACGCTATATTGCATCCCCCATAGCAGCTCTCTCAGCAGAAACTACACAAACATCAAAGCTGGCGACAGATTCAGAATGAGCCAATACAAAAATAAATTATAATAAGACAGTATTAATGTAACAGGGAAATAATTTTGTCAAATGAATAAAAGTAAATATAAAATACTACTAAATGCATTCACAATAGGTGCAGCTGTAGCAGTAACCTCACTACCAGCTGTGATTTTAAATTGTAGCCTAGATTTATGCTGTCAGATGAATACATTAGCTCCTCATTCACTGCGTTTGAAGTAAGTGCAGGAGGGAGAATTTATTAGGTGTTGTTTTAGTTTATTGTTGAAACTCTATATAGTAATTTTCTTATGTCAGTAGGCCATTGATTCCATGAGGCTGACTCATGTTTGATAAATATTTTTTCACAAACTACCTTTCCAAATAATGGGTCTTAAAAAAGGATATAATGTCCGATTGTGAACCTGTTAGTCTGTTCACTAATGGCTAGAAGATGTTTGACTAGGGCACACTTTTAAAGATTAACAGTTCTGAACAGAGGTGTACCAGACAGAATATTTGTTCTATCTTGTCCTTGAATCTTTTTTAATAGTTCACATTGGTGGAAGAATGTACTAGATAAAAGAGGAAAGCAGCATATTTTGTTTTCAGTTGTTTGGAGAGCATGGGTATTGCACGAAGAATGAAAGGTTATGAGAGGTAGGCTGTATTCTAATTTTGGAATCAACATGTTTCTTGCGAACACTTCTCATGAAACATGAAGGTGAGATCAAATATGAGATTTTATAGCACACTTTGAGATGACCATAAACACTGAGTAGTTATGTTATTAAAGGTCAAATTGAGATCTGATATGAGCCCTAAATGCTTCTGATGGTCCAGTATGGGTACAGAGTGTCCTTGTATACATCTGGCTATGAGATGGTGGTATTTTGATATTTTATATTAGCTGTTGCGTTCCAAAGTACGTAATTCCTGATTTTGGTGTGTTAATTATAAGTTGATTAGAAATGGTCTGTGAGGTTAGATTATCTGAAAGACTAGTAAATGATTTGTTAGAATGAGGCATTAGCATGATATCAGCATAGAGAACCAGTTTTAGAGAAGGCAGATCATGGTGCAGATCTTTTAGAAAGAGAAAAAATAGAAGTCATCCTAAAACTGATCCTGTGGAGCACAGCAAGTGAGTTTTCCAGTATCTGAAATGTAGGGATTAGCAAGAACATGAAAGGTTCTATCTGATAAGTAAGTCTTTAACCATGAAATTGTGTATTGTTCGAATTAAGCCCAGCCAGTGTATTCAGGAGTAGTATATGGTATATAGTTAACTGTCTTACAGGTCCTAGTCATGTGTGTGAAAATGTCTGCTGTTATTGTACCATCATTCAGGTTGTTATGTAGCAGGCTGGCTTTTGTGTATAAGAAAGTGACTGTGCTGTAGACATTCAGACTGCTGATCGCAGAGGTGCCCATAGTTGTTTATATGATTGCACATTTGCTTGCAGACTTTTGTCAGGGTGGGCTTTTTTTTAAAGGCCCTATAGAGCTTAACTGAGTTGGGGGCAGCAGTTTTGTGAAGAGTTATAATAGTCGTTGTCTTGAAATATCTTCATAGAATGCCAGAAGTTAGTGATAAGTTTAAAAGAAAATTAAGAAGCTTAGCAATTTTTTTTTGTGAAGCCATATGGAGGAATGCTAGATGGGCTTTAGTCAATCCGACAACTGCCTTCTTGTCCAGTTGAACCAGCAACTTTTTAATTTCCCTATAAAGTATTTTTTTAAAGTAGAAGGCAGAGCAGAGGCTTTGTACTGGCACATTTCATTGATATCTAGAAGTTCACTAGTTGAAGAGGCAGTGGAGGTTATCTCAGTAATAACTGAAACTTTTGATCTAGGTAGGAAGGCTTTATATTCAGACACAAAATGAATATTTTCTTCTTTGTTTGATTAGAGTATTTTATCAATGATTTCGACAAGTACTTCACTAATATCCTGCAAGGTGTGCATAGGGCTAGACCATAGAGGTTTGCCCATTTTCTAATACATGAAACTTTGGCAGCATTTGTGACTAACCTTTATGCTTTCTCAATGATGAGGAAATCCTAGTGTCATACATTGTCTTTTTCCAGTACCTGCAGTCTGCAATTGTTTGTTTCATCAATTGTTTGAGATGTGTGGTTATCCATGGGTATCACTGTCCTTTAAGTCTCCTCACTGTTACAGAGAACAAAGAGTTCTGAATGCATATCAGTTTGTCTGCGAAATATGCTAGAGCTTGGGTGGGGTTGCTCTGAGTATATAATAGGGCCATGTCAATGGTATCCAATAGTTCAAGTAGGTCTGCTTCTTTTGTTAATTAGATTAGGTTTATTGGTTCATAGTTATATACTAGGCTAATGACCATGAGTGCCTTTATAAGCCTAGCTGTGCAATCCAACCCAATCATGGATGTTTATTAGGAGGGGTTATGTTAGGAAGTTTCTAGAGGTTATATGGAGGGGGTATCTTAGTTTGGGCATTGCTGTTTGCCTCTGTCTATCAGAGTCCTGGGGTAAATTTCCAATTTCCTATCTACTGATCAATGTTACACTTAAATATGGTTAGAAATGGACTCTGCTTCACATGAATGGGGAGCCTGTTCCAGAGCATGGGTCCTCTGAGACACATATATATGTCTCACAAACATGTCTTATTTATGTCAGAAGCAAAATTTAAATCCTTGAATCTAGTGGTTCTGATGATGTTCTTTTTGTGGATGTGCAAAATTTCCATCAGAGCTGGATGCAAGAATGCTTTGCATGCCAGGCATAGATCACCTCTCAGTAACCTGTAGGAGACAGGGTATAGAGCTATGGCTTTAAGGCGATCCATGTAGGACAATGTGTTTATACCCTGGATTCTCCTGGTAATGAACCTTTGTGGGCATTCCAACTGTTGCATTTGTTTGGTTAGGTGTATGCCAAAGGGGCATTATACTAAATGATGGTTCATACATTCATAGTTCATAGTTATATACTAGGCTAACAACCACCAGGGCCTTTATAAGCCTAGCCATGTAATCCAACACAGTTATAGGCCTATGCATCATGGACACTTATTAGGAGGGGATATGTTAGTTAGAAAGTTTCTGGAGGTTATGTGGAGGTGTCTGTGTTTTATTTGGGCATTGCAGCCTGACTCTGTCGATCAGGTGAATTTCCAATTTCCCATCCATTGGTTAATGTTATGCTTAAATGGGGGTTAGGGGTGAACTCTATTTCACATAGATGGGAAGCCTGCTCTAAAGCACGGGGATCCTCTGAGGCACATATCTGTCTCATCAACATGTCTTATTTATATTACAAGCAAAATGTAAATCCTTGGCGCTAGTGTTTCTGATGCTATTCATTTTGTAGATGTGTAAAAGTTCCATCAGAGCTTGATCTGAGAATGCATTGTATGCCAGGCATAGATTGCCTCTTAGTAACTTGTAGGAGACATAGTATAAAGATATTCTATTTTTTTATTTAACATTTGTTTATCAGGAAACTCCTACTTGGAACGAAGCCAATTTTCAGTGGAGGCCCGGGGAGAAATGCTGCAGATGCATGTCTTTGTAACGTGGGAGGAAACCAGAGCACCCAGAGGAAACCCACACAAATGCAGTGAGGGCATGCAGACTCTGCACAGAAGGCACTCTAGCCGAGAATCAAACCTCTTGCTGTGAGGAGACAATGCTACCACTGCACCACTACACCATCCAAATAGAGATAGGGTTTTAAAGTCATCCATACAGGACAGAACAATGTCTTTATACCCTATATTCTCCTGGTAAGAACCCTCTGTGGGCATTCTAAATGTTGCATATGTCTGGTCAGGTACATGCTGAAGGGGCCTTATACTCAATGATGGATCTTTGAAGGGCCACATATAGTAACATTATGACTTCCTTGGACCAGAATGCCATGCCCCTTACTCATAAGTTGGGCTATATAGAATGATTTTCTTACTACCTTGGCCACATGTTGGTCAAAGGCCATATTACTGTCTACACAAGGCATTCTTTAACTACATCTGAAATCTAAAAGGGAATAGCCAGCTATGTGCTGAACTTGTTGTGGATGGCACCACTCATATTCAACTGGAGGTAATAGCCAACCTGCTTGCTGACAGATTTGGAGCAACCTTCATCCCCCTGTCTCCTCCAGTCATCCCCCAAAGTCTACCTGCCGCCATTCCTCAGCCTATTATCTCAGGAGAACAGGTCATCTCAGTGCTCTTCAAGGCCAAAACATGGCATCGATGACACCAGACAACATCCCAGGTTGTCTTGTAAACATCTTAAAACATGACCTAGCAGATCCAGTTGGATCCCTGTTTACCTACAGCCTGCGAACTGGCAATGTTCAAACAGAATGGAGGACAGCAACAGTAATCCCTCTGCACAAAGGGGGACCATAAACCGACCCTGGGAATTATAGACCCATAAGCTTGACTAGCCTCATCTGCAAGGACATGGAAAGAATCATTATGAACCTTCAAAGACTGAAACAATACTAATTTCATGAACCTTAATCATACTTTGACTTTAGGAAATGGGTCCATTCCCTTCATGGTATTAGAAACCCAAAACACTTGGAGAAATTAAAAAAAGAGAGACCCTAATAACAAGGACATAGGTAATCTCCAATCTTTGGATCAGATCCAGTTCAGATTCATTAAATGTAGATCATACGTGTTAAACATGGTTGACTTCTTTGAGAAAGTCACCAAGACACTGGACGAGGGAAAGACAACGCATATTATCTGTCTTGACCTAGCCACGGCATTTGACACAATCTCCCACTCAGGTATTATAGAGAAACTATCCCAATTGAGAACTAGCCCCTACATTACCGGATGGGTAGCCAACTGGCTCACTGACAGAACACATATTGTCAAAATGGATGGCTTCACCTCTAACAAAAAAAACAATCACCAGTGCATACCAGAGGGTTCTGTGCTGGGTCCCTTACTGTTCCGAAAGTATTTCTCAGAAGTCCAACCAAACTTGGACAGCCTGTGGCTGACCAAGTTTGCTGATGATTGCAAAGTGAGAGCAATCATTGAGTCCCCCACCAATGTGAATATACAGCAGTCAGGTTAACACAGACAAATGATTGATGCCAAAGCCATGGATTAAAGCTAAATGCAAGAAAAAATGCATTATTATTCCCTTTGGTTAAGATGACATCCCTGTTAATTACATTATAGACACCCCCCACCAAGTTTAGACCTAGTGGTACTTGATCTGGGTACTTAGGTTGATAGCAATCTGATCTTTGACAACCATGTATCCACAGTAGTAAGGAAATTCTTCTATGTGGCACATCTTATAAGAAAAGGCATCACATCTAGATCTAAGGATATTGTAATTCCATTATACTTGGCCCTCATCAGACCAATAATTGCATACATTGCTCCCTTTTGCATGTACCTCACCAGACACCTGCAACAACTGGAGAGACCACAGAGGTTTTTCACCAAGAAACTGGGGTACACAAAACAAGTCTTATACTGAAAGACTGAAAGCCCTGTCACTGTATTCCATCTCCTACAGGTTGATAAGGGGTGACCTGTGTCTGGCTTACAGGGCAGCCACTAACCCGGCTCTGATGGCTACACATTCATAAATCAAACTGAATGAGGGTCACTTCCTCCAGGGATCTTAACCTAGCCTCTGACATAAACAGGTCATGCTGGAGAGATAGATACAGCTCCCAGAGACTGCCACTTCTCTGGAACAAGCTTCCAATTCATGTGTAACAGAGCCCCTACCTTACCCTAATGCAACCTAGATCAATAGATGGGTGACTGCAAATTCACTCCTGGGGTGGCGCCTGAGGAAGTTGGTAGTAACAATCATAGACTGTTACCTCTGCAAACTTCACTCACCTAACCACTTACAATTTGGGCAACTTGGGATAAATATGGCTAGGCTTGTAAGGGCTTTAGGGCTGTTAGCCTAGTAATCTTCAATGAACCTGTGAACCTATGAACCTTCATATGTTCTCAGATCTCTGACTACTGCAGTTTTCCCAATAGGCACTATAATGCATTTCTTGGCATTGAGTTTTAGTCTGTGACTTTAACAACAGTCATTTGTCTGTGTTAGACCCTCTTGTAAAATGTTTGTGTCATGGGGGGAATCTATGACAGCTCTGAATTTGCAGATATCTACAAACCTGGTCAGCCAAAGGCCTCTGACATTAGCCTTTACCTCAGAGATGTAGATGCCAAATAGGAGTGGTCCCAACATGGATTCCTGAGGTACCTTGCTTGTGACAAGTCTCATGGTGGAGGTAGTATCACCAATCCTGACTTCCAGAGTCTTGTCTGTGAACCAGCCGGCAATACAGTGAGTTATGTAGGGGTTTATGCCCAGTTCGGTGAGTTGGTTAACTATACCCTGGTGAGGTACTGTATTCAACACCTTAGACAGGTCCAAGTAGATAGTGTGCACCATTTCCCCCTCATATTTTGCCTTAGTGACCTTTTCAAAGAAGGCCATCAGGTTTAGTAAGCATGGCCTTCCATTGACAAAGCCAAACTAGGTTGCATCCAGTGTCTGAAGGTTGCCTAATGTTTATGTCTTTGTTGATCATTTCTATAATAATTAATTCCATGGCTTATGGCTTTGCATATTAGAGTAGTTAGACTAATAGACTAGGTTCTGGGGTCAGTTGATGGTCCACCCTTATGAAGTGGGATAACCATTGCAGTTCTCCATTCTGATGGTTATAAAGCCTGTTCTGAGACTATATTTGAATAGTGACTCAAACGGTCCTGATAAGTCGTGTTTCCAGCTATTTAGGAGGCATCCCAGGATATTGTCAGTGCCCACTGAGGCTTTGTTTTTGGCCTTAGTGAGTGCCACCAGAACCTGCTCCATATTAATATTTGGAGAGGGTTATGCTAGTAGGTATTTCATGGAGGGAGACGGGGGGGAGTGGGGCATGATGTTTGAGCTGAATTTGTCAGCCGGCAAACTTGCTATGTCGCTGTGCTTAGTGCAGGTGGCACCACTGACCACCAGTTTGGCACTTTGACTTGTGCTGCCTTTGAGGTTTCGGACATAGCTGTAGAAGGCCTTATGGTTGTCTTTAGCCTGTGAGGCTATGTTGACCTCATAAATGGTCTTGTTGGACTTAATTACCCCTCTTAGTTTCTTGTTTAGTTTAATTAGAGAGCTCCTATCACTATGGGAGTTGCTCTTCCTGATTTTAATCATGACTTTTTTCTTTTTGTTATATACCTTATTAAGGTAAGGATTCCAGCAGTGTAGTTTATTGGTAGATTTTGTTTTGGGCTTACTTCTAGTAGGTACAGCAGCCTCTATGCAGTCATTTACAAGGTTGTACATGGTCTTTGTGAACAAAGCTGCATAGGTTGTTGTGAGCGCAGGGTTCAGAGGGGCAATGCATTTTGATAACCTATTGCTTAATAGGGTGTAGTTTGCTTTGGAATAGTTACTGTTACTGGATTTGCTGGAGATACTGAGTTGATTTTTATTTGAAAGGAAACAGCTTTGTTGTCTGATCTCAACAGTGAGGATGTGACTCTGGGTGGGGGGTGCAGTGTTCTATGTTATTGGTCTGGTATGTTTGAACCACTGGTGGGTGCATGCACTATTTGGTTAAGGATATTTGTGTTAATAAAGTCAATGAATCATTGTTCCTCTGAATAAACCCAGTGCCTGCAAATAAACGCAGTGCCTGTGAATAAACCCAGTCTACATAGGGGTAGTTAAAGTCTTCCATGAATATGGCATTTGGTTTAAGGTGAATGTCAAGGTACAAGTTATGTAATTCTAAGGACACAGAGGGTGACCTATAACTTGCTAGGATATAGTATGGGACTTTGTCTATGGTGATGTGCATGTGGATAAATTCCAGGGCACCATTCTATTTAACCATTCAGAGTTATACTTGTTGCTAACACAGATTGACACTCATCCATCTTTTGTCCATTTCTTTGCAGCTGATGGTCTAAATGTGTGAAGACACTGAACCTTGCACTGTCAGAGTACTTTCTGCATATTTAAACCATGTCACAGTAACAGCATAGATGTCTATATTTGCCAGATTGAGGAATGCTTGTAGGGTATGGAGTTTCTTGTTTAGGCTCCTAGCATTGAGCAGTAAAGCCTTTAGGTTTATTTGGATTTTATTTTCTATGTCGGTAGGTTTGTCAATTTGGCATTGCCTGAAAAAAAGCTCTAAAGGTGTGGATAAAGTTTTAGCCAGTATATTCAGAAGCCTAGGGAGGCAGGTGCAGATCATCCTTTGCAAAGCAACATGGTCCATTAACTATGTCTTTCCATGCTGAGAAGTATTGTATCCCCCCTGGAAACACACCAGAAACTAGGCCGATTACGGAAGTGCATCATCTTTTGTTCATACTGTGGCATCATCCTTGGTGAAGGTAGAATGCTGCTCAATGGCAGGCACATACCTGCCTGAGACACATATTCAGAGAATTTTATGATGTCTCTCTTCATATACTTGTACACTTACTATACATGCTACACTTAAAGAAATCCCAATCCCTCAGAGCCACATGCTCCAGGGATCTAAACCGTGTATCACAATGAACAAAACATGCTGGAGAGATAGGTTCCTGACCCAGAGACTCCCCAAACTCTGGAATAGACTGCCCATACATGTCAAGCAGTGCACCTCTTTGGCACTCTTCAAAAGGAACCTTGATGATTGGATGGGAGATAGGAAATTCACCCCGGGGATCACTTCAGTCGCCCTGCTAGACAGGGGTCCAGGGAAGTAAATATTGTGGAAAGAAATAGCCATGGAATTGTTATGGCTAGGCTTGTATAGGCCCTAGGGCCGATAGCCTAGTACCAGCCTATGAACCTATGAACCTATAGTCCAGGGAAGTATGTCTCACGTCATTAAAGCCCACGTGGACTATGACAGAATCATACTGGTACCTATGGTGTAGTGGCTTGAGTGTGTACATAACTTGGTGAATACTGGCAACAGGTAAGCAACTAACCTTTATCTTCTCCTTGTTCCATCTGGTGAGTGGGGCATCTGTATGCCATACAATGGAGACCCCATGACAAGGGTTCTGGGTAATGTGTTGGATTGCCTTATCGGCTTTGCTCTTGGGGCTCCACTGGGTGCTTGGGGATCCACTTGGGGTAGAAGCATGTGTGCTGTTTGGTGTTGCTTTTGGAGCTGCTTCAGAGATGGCTGAGGATAGATGTTACCATTTATAGCCTCAGGAGGTCTTTGAAGTTTGGGAATATTGTTTTTTACTGCCTTAGCATATGTTGGTGTATGTGTGCGGTGGGCACTATGTGTGCTGGATGTAGTGTGTGTTTTCGACAACCTTGTTTGTTTGAGAGATTTTTGCTTCCAGTGAAATTGGTGTATGTGCATCTTTTGCATGTTGTGTTTGTTTTTTTAAGGATTAACTGTTTGTCTGTGAACATGGGACAATTGTTGCATTGTCTGACTATGGAGACATTTGAAAATCACATATCCATGTTGTCTGGGCTGCTGTAGGTAATGGACTGGGTTATATGGAAGTCTCCTTGGGTGGTCTCTGGGGATTCATCATTAGACACGGTTAGATTGTGCTAAGATTTAACAGTAATGCTGTTTAATGTGTAAACTGGCTGCTCTAAGCTTGTCTGCACTCAGTGGCTTTGTTTTAGACACACTAAGTTACAGATTTTAGTTCTAAGGGTAGTTTTATAGATAAAATTTACTTTCTGGTTATTTGTATCTCTACAGGACACTGCTAACTTTTTGATGTAATAACACCAAGAAAGATTGCTTGCAAGTGCAGTGTTACAACAAAACTTAAACTACCTTGACAGGGCAATTTCAAGTATTAGGGAACTTTAGAATTATTTAAAGGCAGAATCAACAAATAAAGCAAAAATAAAGCAGTAGCACTCTAAACAGTTAAGTGAAGTGCAAAACAATAAAATAAATATCTTATCTGTCAAGGATGGAACAGGATTAACTCAAGACCCGCTTGGGTTTTTCACTGGTAAAGGAGGAGGTAAGCAAGTTACACTAATATGTTGCTCAGTATGACCTCCTATGGTTATCTGAGCTCCAATACAGTTGAGGTAAATATCATGTGCAAGATTAGCTAATGTGACATTTTGTATGGTCAAGATGGCATCGATCTTTATAAGGACAATAACTCATCATCCAGATCTTGTGTCTGGTCTGCAGCTAATGTGCATTGCAAAATTATCTCCACTACAGAATGATTCTATTATCGCTAAGATGAGTGGGGCAGTGGTTCAGAATCCATGCTTTTGAGCATTGGCAATTTGTTACTGACACCGCTGACATTAAATGTTATGATTTTAAATGTCTGGAAGGAGGTTGTAGAGTGTTTTCATCAAATGGGTTAAAGATGTAGAACTTGGACTTGGTAGTATAGCATGTATTGTGTGGATTGAAGAGTTGGGTTGTGGGTTTTGAGAAATGTCTTTTGTCAATAACATTAGCAGATAAATCAAGTATATTTTGGTTAAGATCATTCTACTAATGGGTGAATGGTTAAGAGATTTTCTTGATGTTAACTTTTTTACAATAAATTGTTTATGATTGGCATATGTGAAGTATCGTGTAAGGTAGTGAAGGTGGGAAGGTGGTGATATTTTTTTTGCATACTGGTGGTACATATGTGTATATCTTGTGCATCAAGTTGTTGATATATTGGAATGGTGTCAGAGATATGATAGCACAACGTTAGAATTATTTTAGTTAGTAATAGTTGAAAGAATACTCTGCTTTATATAGTATATACTGTATTTTCAAACTACTGCTAGCACGATTATTAGCTTGAATAAAAGCTGCAAGAATTATATGAAATATAAAGGGTTAATTTAGAAATAGTGCAAAATGCTGAAAAATAAGAAGTAGTAAGTGTGCTGGCATAGCTTAATTAGATATTGGTATCCATGTAAAGGAGTATGTTATTGAGAAACAAAGTCTGTATATATATTCTGTAAAAATATCTGTGCAGATGGCAGCTGGAAGGACATCAGCAAAGTAAAGAAATGTAACATCAAGTTTCAGATAGTCCTGGAACACCACATTTCAGATAATGTAAGACTGAGTTTCCATGGATCATCAAACTACAAAGAACCAAGAACAAGGAAACAAAGGAAAAACTGTTAATCAGTATGGAAAAATACCAGATCTGGTATAAATGTAACTATGCTTAAACAGATTTAGAAAATTTGCTATAGAGAGCTGACAGCATATGTGTTGCGTGTTTGTAGAACCAAAAGTCAAATGTAACAGAAATGTCGTACTAACTAAAGCAGTTTGCCTCCGTGTATTTATTGTACTTAGTACAATCCAGACTTTAAAAGTAGTTGGTTATACTAAGAGTTAATATACTGTGGTGTGCCTGCATACAAATGTAAATAACAAGAGGTAACTAACAGAAGGCAGCACAGAATTCTTGAATAGTGAGATGTTAATTGCTAGAGCTGGTGTGTTTGGACAAGGAAAGACATAAGTGATTATATTGAGCAAGAACCGGTGTAATGACTGGGGATAGTTAACATAATGAGTTACTAAAAGCAGCTGAGTTGCTACTACAAAGTTCTAGGTTGAGATGCTTAGCTTAGGGAAGTGCAGGAGTGAAGACCATGGGTGGATGAGCGACTGATTATATTAAGATATGTTAGGGATTATGGGAAGAACATTTAAGAGTAGGTGAGTTAAATATAAAGTTATGGGAGGGGATGGTAAAAAAATCTTGATGTTGGCCAGTCATAAGTAAGTGACAGATGTGCAGTGAAGCAAAATATGTCCCTGCTGCTACCAAGGAATGGGAAGATATGAGGTATGGAAAGAAAAGGTGTACACCCATCTTTACAGAGTTAAGAGTATGCCTTACCAGTAGTTCTCCATTGTCTATTGCATTGGTGTAGGTCTTTCTGTCTCTTCTCCATTTTGTACATGTATCCTGTTTTCCTTTCTTAACAATCTAGAACAAAGTTATAACAGAAATACTACCTATCAATCAAGACAGCATGCTAGAACCCACTACTGTACCTCAATTCACAATCAGCAGTGTTTTTAGTCTACCAACATTTGTCTTAAATTCAGGTTTTCAAGTTTTTGCTCCATGGAAAAGAGTAAACTACGACAGAATATCAACTCTTTTCTGTACAAAAGTAAGTGCTTAGTGGGCTACATGAATACTCAGTAGAAAAGTTAAGGGATAGATATTAAGATTATAGAGCACATTTGTAGATGGTCTGAATTTCAATAAGCAATGTTGCAGAAATGGGTTGCATATATAGGAGATTAATTTTTATGTTCATTCTCTGCTATGTTCACAAAGTGCATTGCTGGGAAAACGCATTGTATTGCAGGTTTACTATCACTTTACCGATCACACTTCATGCGAATTATCAATGCCCAAACCGGACATACTTATCCAGAGTACTGAGAGTAAACTCTCAGCCTCACCCTGTGAACATACACACATACTTATGCAGAGTACTGAACGTAAACTCTCAGCCTCACCCTGTGAACATACACACATACTTATCCAGAGTACTGAGGGTAAACTCTCAGTCTCATCCTGTGAACATACACACATACTTATCCAGAGTACTGAGGGTAAACACTCAGCCTCACCCTGTGAACATACACACATACTTATCCAGAGTACTGAGGGGTAAACTCTCAGCCTCACCCTGTGAACATACACACATGCTTATCCAGAGTACTGAGGGTAAACTCTCAGCCTCACCTTGTGAACATACACACATACTTATCCCGAGTACTGAGGGTAAACTCTCAGCCTCACCCTGTGAACATACATACATACTTATCCAGAGTACTGAGGGTAAACTCTCAGCCTCACCCTGTGAACATACACACATACTTATCCAGAGTACTGAGGGTAAACTCTCAGCCTCACCCTGTGGACATACACACATGCTTATCCAGAGTACTGAGGGTAAACTCTCAGCCTCACCCTGTGAACATACACACATGCTTATCCAGAGTACTGAGGGTAAACTCTCAGCCTCACCCTGTGAACATACACACATACTTATCCAGAGTACTGAGGGTAAACTCTCAGCCTCACCCTGTGAACATACATACATACTTACTCCTATATAAGCAAACAGTCTGGAGATTACATCCACAGGAGCAGCACCTGCATGTAGGTTAAGAAGCCATAAGCTAAAAAACAGAACCTTATACACATAACATATCATACATAAGACATTAGATAGGCCTCCAATTGATTCACATATACAGCCGGTAAAAAAGCCATAAAATTCATATAGCCAGAACTTCATATATGCAACATATTACATATATCCTCCTTCTGACCACAGTAAATTGTACATATGCAGTCACAGTAACATCACAATAGGGAGGTTCCATAACTAAAAAATATACTTGAAGTTAAACCAAGCCAAACAAAACTCAAAATTCTATTAGAAAGACACGGCAGTTTGTCAGTCCCAAAACATCCTCGTCAGTGGTGATTTCATTGTGAGTAAAATGGACATATACCTTACTGAACTCTGCAAATAGTCCATGACAGTGTTAAAGCTAGTCTGAACCAAAATTAGTGACATTTCAACTAGGTTAGAAATGATAAAGAAAATTCATGTTGGAATGAAAAAAAGTAAGGCGATTCTCTCTCTTTATTATGCAACAGAATGTAAAGGATCACCAAACATCCTAGGACGCAGAGGAAAACACATCTGCTCAGGGAAATTATCCGCCACCTTGTATGTAACCAGCATTTGAACACAATTTGGAATTCATTCAGTAGATAAGTTTATAACATGGGCAAAGTATTCAGTGCCTGTCAGTTTGAAGTGAGATTTGCAAGGAGCCAGACTGTTTTCATCCCAAATGGGCTTCACTTGTTCCTCTTGGGTGAACAATAGTTAGCTGAGAAATTTTCTCTCCCCATACTGCATTTTGGGCATCTTTAAATTCCAAATTAAAAAAAATAAACACTTGAGAAACTGAGAAATACAGAAGATAAAAATTTAGATGTGAAGGTGGCTTTGCTAAATGGGCAGCTTAAAAAGGTTATTCTTGGAGGACATTGATATGTGTAACGTTACTGAATCCTAGTCTAAAAATCTAAACACACATATCACACATTCAAGGCTGTATATTGTTTAAATCTTTGCATATTTGTTGAGATACACAGTGATGCATTAGCATTTATAAGTGAACATGCAAAGACCAGAAGGCCAAAAAAAAAAAAAAAGACAGGACTAGAATTTTCTCTTATAAGACACACATCAATAGTATTGAACTAATCATGTGTATTGAATTGTATCTAGCCTTAAGCCATGAAGGACCCCTCTCTCTCTCTCTTTGCTCTTCTCTTCCTTCACAGAACAAACAGTCCCTCAAATAACCTGTTAAAAAAGACACACTAATGTGATAGATTCATATCCCAACCTATCGCCCACATCTAGAACAAACCTGTACTACATGTTGAGCAGAGTAGCACCCTTGCCACCTTCAAGGTAAACCTAGATAATTAAAAACGCAGATTCAGTTTCTGTCTCCCCCAGTCTACCTTGGATTATTCTCCTTGAGGCGGGAGCAAACTTTGGAAAATGGGCTATTCACTAGGCTTGTAAAGGTCTTCAGACTCATTGTCTAGTAATTAGGTATGAAGCCATGAACATATAATACTGTAGCATTAGAGTCTACAATACATAGTCTAGGTCCCATACAGGACATGATGATTTCCTGACTAAATCATAATATCTTAAATACAAAGAAAATGCAAGCCTTATGATGATTTTAAATACCAAAACATTGACTGGCTAAACTACTCAACATTAAATAAATGTATTCATATAGTATTTGACTTTGTTAATCAAGTCATTAAGAATACACAGTATGAAATCCAGCTAGACTGTAAATGTCTTTGATATCATACTGACAAATCTGAGATCTTTCAGCTCCTCATCAGGTGACAATACTGTTATGTTTAATATGAGTAAAATCACATTAATCTATAAATAAACCACTTACAAGGAAAAGTATGATGTAGCAAATACCATAATTATGAAAATGGACTGAGATACTGTCTTCAATAACCCAAATGAATCTGTTTAAGATTCTGCATGCAAGTTCTGTGATAGTATTAAATTCTCCATTCATGAAAACATACTGGAAATAGATAAATATTTATGTAAATTTAACAAAAATCCTTTGGTTGTCATATCAGGAATATTAATAACATATACAACAGAAAAGATAAATATGACTTAATTTTCAAAAACTACCTTTGCTCTTAAAACCAAATCCATCTTAAATGAATCCATCTTAAGCACATGAGCTACTTACCTAAAGGTGAAAGTGAAGCTTCTTTGAAGACTTCAAACCCTTTTAAGTTATGTTGCTTATCAAATCTTCAAGGCCTAAATATGGATTCAGCTTGATCTCAAAGTCTGAAAGTAATAATTAGATATTCTTCTTAAATGGCCTGTATTTTCCCTCCAATTATGTTTTAATCAGCATCGCAATTCTCATTTAGCATTCTGTCAATGTTAAACCATGAAGTTGTAAGACCAGGGAGAGCTACCCCTTTATTGTGCAATGGATTTTTCTTCATTTTTCACTGTGGTTGATTCAAAAATAGGAACATGTTTTAAATATTGCTCCTATAAACTTACAAAGTTGCTAGAATAGCAGGTTTTGCATTATTATGTATTTTCTGAAGGGTATATAGTCTGAAACTCAAATGTCTATCATTATTTAATATTACTGAGTGACTTCAATCTTCACTGATTTGCCAGAAAATTATAAATTTTATCAGGAATAGACCAAAAGTTTGAGGCAAAAATCTAGACATTCTGTGAAAATCTGGACAGTTGAGAAGTATCCCCATGATTCATGGATATATGGTCTGGTCTATATAATTTGCCCAAAGAGTTTGATCGCCTTATGGTCTTAGATTGTGCTGGGGCACAGATGTTAAGCAGTGATATCATTTTCTTTGCTTTGTAGTTCTTATTGCTGTGTTTGTTGATTGTGGCTGAGCTATCTTTATTAATAAGCCCAAACAGTTGCTAGAGCCCAGAAATTATGTCTGCATCAGTGTTCCTAGTTTTCATGTATAACTTAGCACAGATGTTATTTAAATTATAGAATGACTAGCTTTAATTATTGACAGGTTTTCTATAGGCCACTCCAAACTTCTATATACTTGCACCATTTTTCCTTGTGCTGTGCCCCTGTGCCATCAACAGTTTTCAGTTGTTGCCTTATGATTGTTGGAGGCAATTCAAGTTGGGCAGGTTGGCTTATCATAATGCCCCAGTTGTTTCAATGACCAGGCAATGTCATTGCATGAAACATTAGCTAGGCAGGACTTTTGTATTAACTTATATACCCAAGTCTGCTGACATTCAAATAAGTTAGGCATTGGAGACTCCTCTGAGTTCATTGCAGGCCATTTATCCAAAGGCCGGGTTCATCAGTATCAGATCAGGTATTATTTCTGACATCCTGCAAATATTGGTTCTTTCTTTATGCCCCATCTTAAATATGCCCTGCTCAACCTGTACCTCATAAGCCAGGGTTTGATGCCAAGCTCTGTAGCATGAGGAGCATGGGTTGAAGGCTTGAGACAAACTGGAGGAAGTCTGCACATCCTGATGACAAGCTTAGGCTTAAAGAATTCAGTACTTCTTATTAGGCTGAACTCAGCCATAAGTGTTCTTATCTGCATTGACTTTACCAGCTGCACTCTTTCCAGCAGTGGAAAGGCTGAGTAAACCGACTTCTCCCACCACCCATTGGGCAATCTGCTGTGAAGAACCTGAATTTGCAGCTTGATTTTTTGCGGCTAACGTGATATCAGTATCTTCCTCTATAATAGGCTTAAAGGAAGATTTCTGTATCCACCCAGCTCTGGGGTACTGAGGGATAAGATCTTGACTACAATCCAGACAAAGTGAGTTTGATTAGTTGCTTAGGTATTGGGAGGGGTTAGGGAGAGACATAGCTTCTGCTGACATTCCCACCTGGAAGGAGGAAAATTGTAGCTTCTGGCCTATGGAATTTGTCACTCCAAGGCTAAGTTGGGAATATGTTATCCCCAAAACAACTCATAGGCTGGAGGTAACTGTGAGCATGACTACTCAAACCAGTGTTGGCACCCTTTGTGGGAAGTGCATCTCAGAATATATACATTCCTATAGAAGGGCATAGGTGTTTTGTGCAGTGATGCAGGGTGTTCATGTCACCATTGGGTTAGGGGTTATGGCCACACCTTATATGTTCAGAAGTGTAGCTGGCTCAACCAACGTCTTGTGCTGGTACCATGAACCAACACCTCACCTTCACAGTTCTTCAAATGAAGAAAAAAAAAACACTTTACTATATTACAGACCCACTCTATTATAGATACTCTATTACAGATCCATGTCCCCCAGGTCTTCTATTGAAGACCAAAAAAAAAATGAATTCTCCTTCTACTGACACACCAATCAGGTGACCAGATGCACAACAAGCCCCCCACCCCCCCCCCCCGCCTAGTCATTCAGGTCCCATATCTAAGCCTGCCCTTGATTTGCCTACATTTTCTTAAAAAAAAAATAAAAATAATTTCTTCTTGTTATAAACTGTAGCAAACTGTTTGTTACAAATGTGCAAACAGTTGTTATAGTTTATCCCCTGCCTGCATAGAGTGCTACAGCTCTCAGATTTTAGTTAAAAAGTGACTTTGTTTTTACTATTAAACTAGCAAACTGCTTGCTATGATATAGCACATAGTTGCTACAGTTTAGCCACACACAGACTACTGCAGCAATTAGGTTTGACCGCAAATGTAATCCCAGATTTTAAAAGTCAGTATTGCATTAGAGATCAGGATTTTGCTTTTCCCCTCTTACTCCACCCTAGCTACTCTACTGTATATGTTCTTAAGTCTATGCCCTGGTAGATATGAAATGGAATAAGGGGAGTATTGACATGTATTTCCTTAGTTTGGGGACTCTTAGGGTCTATTCTGAAACACAAATGGCCATGATCTGTGGGCTAAAGTCAAACCTTCAGCCCAATGGAATGAGAACTTCACCTCTTTTCCAGGGGGATGAATGAAATAGACATGAGAAAGGGTGAAAAGTACTTTCCTAGCTGCCTGAATTATGGTCCCCTCTGGATGGCTGTCACATCTGTGGTAGATACTAGGTACAGAGGAATGAAATGGCCTGTGTCAGTGGATGACTTGATGGTCAGATGTAGAAAAACATATGCTTGCTTCATTCAGACTGAAATTCTGCCTAGGACTTAGTATGAGTTTCACATAACATACTACAGTGATATTTTCTCCATTATTTCAAATATGTGATCTGCCACCTGTGGCTTGCACCAATGACCAGCAAGGTTAGCTATTGTCTACCTTGATATGCTAGCAACTACAATTTAACATATTACCTACTCATCTTTGGAAAGTGGAATCTTTCCATTTGTTCCTATTCTAAAATAAATCAGTACTTGATTGTGATTCCCTTGATAATTAACACCTGATCTGCAACCTGCCCTTTACTGGTAAAGTTTTTGAGAAAGTAATTTATTTGTAACTTGATTTAATTTTACAGAAGTATTGAGTTTATAATCTATTCCTGCCAAGCTTCTGAGGCATACTTTTGAAATGGCATTTACTATGGTTTAGAATGGCCTGTTTATTTCATGGCTAGAAATGCAATTATTCCATCCTGTCTTCAGTATCTATCTGATCATCTAATATGGTGGACCATAAATCTTAACTAGATCATCTATGGACTTATTGCAGGGCTTCTGCTACTGTCCAAGACTGGTTTGCCTGCACCCTCACTGAAAATAACCAGTGGACAGTTTCTGGAGTTCATTCCACATCCTGTTACTGTGTTACATTAGAAATCCCACATAATTCAGTTTTCATTTATTTACTATTCTCTAGCTATATATTTCCATTGGGTAAGCTCTTTTATGGGAGAGGCTTATACTACTACTACTGTTCTGATAATAACCAAATGAATCTTTCTTTTCCATGGGATAATTTGCCTGCTGGGGATTCTTAAACAAGGACTCAAAAGGCATCAAAACTGAATGACCTGTGATTCTCTGAGTCTAAATACCTCCAATATGGTGGCCATTTGCACCACTCTTAGACAATAACAAAATCCCCGTTCTGAATCCTACCATCTTCTATGTGGTAACAAACTGCAATTATGTTGTTTTTAACAACAGAGTGATGTTAGGGAACTAGGCCTTTTTGTTGTTCTGTCATCTTGTTTCCTGTTATGGAACATTTCTTGCATCAAGCGTTTACTCATTTCTCATTACTTTGTGAGTCTCATCCTACCTTGGTCACTGCAACTCCCTTTACATGTTTTTTCCAGACATGTAAGTTGATTGGTTGCAGCTGCTACAAAGTTCCACGGATTAGTTACATACTCACACATCTCTTCACATTACCCCACTCCTAGGGAGGTTCCACTGGCTCTCAATAAATTCTCAGATTGCCTACAAAGTTCTCATGCTGATTTATTTAGCCCTACATGACATAGGTCTCCATACCTAAAAGCTCATGCTCCTATTTCAAGTTCTTTGCTTTCTTTTTCCCTGGGGTTGATAAAGTACGCAGAATGAATATGAAGTACTCTAACATGCACATCTTCTGTCATCAGACACCACACCTTTGAAATCTTTTTCCACAGTGACTGAGAGAGTATCCTTTTCTACATAGCTTTAAAATGCCACTGAAAATCTATGTTTTGATGTGTCATTTCAGTCACTTCTTTAATTTACTTTTATTAATTTTAATTTACAGCCTATGGGCAGTGGTGCAGAAGCTAGTGTTGCCACCTCACAGCAAGAGGTCCTCCGGTTAGATTCTTGGCTGGGGTGCCTTCTGTGCGGATTCTGAATGTCCTCCCTGTGGTCACATGGGTTTCCTCTGGGTGCTCCAGTTTCATCCCAAAGACGTGCTGTAGGTGGATTGGATAGTTTAAATTGGCCCTAGGTACGAGTGTGTGCATGTGTGTGCCTTCTGTGGAAGGTTGGGTGCTGGGCTAGCAACTAAACACTGTAAAACTCCACTGTCAATCGTTCTGCGGACCGTTGTTCTGCTGTGGCGACCCCTAACTGGGAAAAACGAGAAGAAGAAGTTTTAATTCACAGCCTATACTGTTTGTCTACTGCATTTTAATCATGTTTTTATTGTAACAGTGCTTAGTTTTAATTAGTATTTTATATAAAGCTAAATTTGAATTTGAAAAAAGGAATTTTTTTAATAACATCAAAAAACTAAAAAGGAAAACTGTGAATGTAATGTTATCAATAAACAATGAAAGGAAACTCATTCTCGGGACATTAAATGTATTTGCAGAGATAACCTTTTTCATAATAAGCAAAACCTTAAGTTAAAGTGGTATAGATAATAAGGTCATATCGATTGCATAACAAAGATATGACAACTGCTGCCCCAAATACATATAAAATCTCAAGCACTAATGGACCCGACAACACCGATGGGGATTTCTATACAGAATAAAAGAAACCCTAAGGAAACTCCTAGCAGTCATGTTAAAAAAAGTTAATAAGCAGATGTATCACTGATCCATTACAATGACTCTACATTAACAGTACATAATGGGATTCATTAAATCCAAACCATTTTAGGACCATCAGCCTCATCAGTGATCTAAGTCACATCATGTGCAGTAGGACAGACTCCATTTATTGTAACATGTAGAATAATGCCTACTTGGGCAATTTGTTCTAGACTTAGAAAGGGGCATTGGAGTAGGTAGCCCTCGCCTTACTGCTACCTACATTTAATAAAGTTGGATTTGGTGAATGTCCTGCTACATAGTTTAAGAGCTACCTTAAAGATAGGGCCATACAAGTAGTTAATAGTGCATGCTGCTTTGAACGTACCTTGCTCTACTCTGGAGATTCCCAGGTTACAGTTTAGGATTTCACTATTTATAAATGAACCTGTAGATGGGCTGGTTAAAAGTATACATACCTTAGTGCCCACTGGGTTGGGCAGTCCATGCATCTCCCTTGATTCTACAATTTGACAAGCTTCCATTTAGTATCCCTTTCCATATGAAAGTCATCCACAATATGCTGGTCAGCCAAATATTGGTATGCTAGGCACTGATGCTACCACCTGCATAACTGAGGATGGCCACAATATACCATGTAATGAGCAGTGGGTCTCAGGCAGAGCTATAGCCAGAAATCAATATTTTGTACTCACATCTCATATTTTAGCCCCCACCATCTAGCTATAATTTCATAAATGTACTCAACCTTCAAAATGTTGCCACTATACACTTCATAAGGGAGCACATTGTTTTCAGCACTTACGACTTATAACCATAAAAAATAGTATTTTTAGAGGTACATTCTTATCAGGTAAGCATGTTTTATATAGTTCTATACAGTACAGTAGACTCTGTTTTAGATAACTGTAACGATTCTGTGCTCTTTGATTTATAAAGTTTCAGGAAGATGCTCAAAGAAAATGTACTCACCCTTGCTCTAATAGTGGTACTAACCCATGCTGATATGCTATAGCTGTTGCCATCAAATACATTCTAGCATTCTGTACACTGGTAATTCCTGGTGTTCAGGATATATGATGTCATGGTGATGTGTGCCTGTTTTATATATTTCTGAATTACTCCGTCATCTTTGATGGAGTAATTTGCATATTCACTGTCTCTCGTGCGCATCCTGAACCTCATTTCCATACTATTATGCAGTCAATTACATAGTGTTCTACTCCCTCCACCCCCAAAATGACAATGGTGCCTGGGGAGTGTCAGGCTAGAGAAAACTGATTTAAAGATGTGATGTATTTTTCTCTTATTTCATACAGGTAACACATTTGTAAAACAGTAAGTGTGTTTTGTGTGTCAGGAAATATGTGTAACTTTGTAACCTTTCTCTAGGAATGTAAAAAAGAAGATGCTCGGGAGAAATGTTTGACACTTGTTTTTGAATTGCAAAATGTAACTTCTTGCTTTTCTGTGTTAAAATAGCATAGGGTCATAAAATGCAATTAAAATGTACTAAAAAGAAATATTGATGTGTGTTTGTGTGTGTGTGTGTGTGTATGTGAGTATGTGTGTGTGTAAGTGAGTACAAGAGTATATGTGTATGTGTGTGTAAGTAAATAAATACTTTGAAAAGCAGTTGCTTTGAGTAAGAAGCACTGGAAGACATTACAGTTCAAAGACAGAGTGGTGAGAAGGGGGCCAGGGTGCTAGGCAAAATACTCAGCTCTGTAAGTGGTCAGCATACAGTCCTAGTCTGGGTGTGAATGTTGGAAGCCCATATCCAGGACTGCGGTGCATATTCCCTTTATGGTCTTGTGGCTAGGTTGAATTTAGTGAACTGGTTATTAAATGAGATTTGTGTACATGTTTCTGTTATAATTTTAGTCTGTTAGATGCCAGACATATTAAGGATAGTGGAGGTAGATCCAAAGGTCATAGCTCCTGTTCTTCACCTCACTGGATGCTACACTGGTTGCCCATGGTAGGACTGAAACCCCTAACTATGTCAGTCATTGTCACATACAGATAGCAGTGACAAGCCATCTTATGATAACTGGTAGCACTGATGCCATCAGCGACAATGACCACTCTACTTGTGTCTCTTAACCTCCTCACTGTCCATCACAACTCATTTCACTATTTTGCACACTACTACCCTAAGAGTTAAACTTTGCCAGATCTGTGAGGTAATTTTTATTCCAGCTCTACTTAGAAATTTATGCCTGGAATGCACCTCTGTCAGGAGCTAGTATCAAGCAAGGGAACATAGTTTTAAAACTAAACAATAATAGAAAAAAAGTGTGATAAAAACATCATGCAGTGCCTTCAAAGATAATGACATAAGCTTCCCTTGTAGTAAGAACAAGTCCTTTTGTTAATGTTATTCAAAATAATCTTAGTAGATGTATGATGGGTAGAAATAGCAAGATGAGGTGATAGCACTCAAGCTTCTTGAAGGCCATTTAGTTGTAAGCATGAAAGAATGAACCTGCCAACATGTGGGTTATGCACAAAGGGCTGATTGGACATTCCACTAATGGATTTAGACCTAAAAATATAGATATGAAGTTAACTACTTTGCTAAGAATAGGCCATTAAGCTATTTTCCTCAAAATAGGGAATGGTATAAGCCAGCTAATTTAAGATACAGCACTTTACTATATTCATATTTTAGGCAGGATAATTTGTTTCAATAAGGCAAAAGGTAATGGGAATGACTAAAATAATAAATGATTGGAAAAGGTCCTTGTGACATCCCCACTCTAGGCCAGTGATAAAGGAACCTGAATCCTCACCACAGACACTGGAGAAAGACATTCACTTGGAATACAAATGCATGCACTCAGTATTTCCAGATGCAGCTCTCTGCACCAAGTACAATTTCTCTTAAAAGCACAATGGTAGTAGTTGACCAAGACAAGTAGGCCTTCAGGAGTGGCTCACACAGTGTCACCAAATAAATATAAGCACTCTCAAAGGTTAAATACTTTCTAAAAGGACCAGCCACAATAAAAGTTTTAAATATATTTAACAATAAATAGTAAAATAACATGAAGATACTGAATATATATTTACAGTAAACCATTGAGTTCAGTTCACAGGAAATACTGAAAATAACATTGATGGACAGACTTAGACAAATAAAGAAAAACAATATCTAAACTAAGCTTCACTATATTCCTGACTGACTCTAGCAGAATTACTATTCCCCACTTACTTAATAGAGCAAGGAAGATGATGTTGTGAATGGTCCCTCTTGTTGTCAGGCCCAAGACAGAATGCTCAATACTCAGAAATTACTCCCTATAATATCTGAAAATATTATTTCCAGGGCTGGCAGAAGGGTCTCATCTGGTCAACTGGCTCTAGGTTCTCACACTATTCCCCTTTGAAGCTGAGATAGGAATTTAGCATAGATGGCTATAATACACACCTAAATATTTTTGGCAGTGCACTGCAGCCATGAAACAATTACAGTACTTCCCCTCTTCTTTATAGACACTATTAAACAATGGTCTCTCCCAGACCTACTGACTCCAGTTCCATTCATCACTGTAGGATGCCATTTTAATGGCTTAACAGCTCATTTACATTTCCCTTCTTTTTCTTAAAGTAAGCTCGCTGGTTAACCTCTGCTCTTCCAGTGTTCTTGGTTACAGTTTGTGCATTTAATAAGTTACTACCTGCATGTATATTTCCTTTCGGCCCAGCAGTACCCACTGTTGATACATTTTCAACACTAGCAACTTTACAAATACACTTATCCAAATGCCATACAGTTCTAATGCATTTGTAACATAAGCATCTGTACAAATCAGTTTGATATTCAAATGCCATATAGTTTCTCTACATTTGTAACACAAGCATCTTGTACAGATCAGCTTGATATTCAAAGGATATCATTCTTTACAAAACTACAGCTAGCTATGCTGGCACTAGCCCATATCACCAGAATCCTATTAAAGACATTGTTTCAATGATTCTGTAAAAAGTGAGGTTAAAGCTGTTTGCATACAGGGATGGTGTGGATCACATTTATTTCAATAAACATTCATGTGCTAAAGGCATTCAGCCAATGGTCATATCTGAAGATTTTTCTGAAGTTAGTGTTGCACATACCTTAAAGACAGAGAGCTAAAGTAAAGCCAACTGTGATCTGTTCTGCAGTTTTAATTAACAATCTCAGAAAATCTGTATATTCTGTGATACCATTCTCCTTAGATCCAGCATAAAGACTTTAGAGTACCATTGGGTGGCAAGGATAGTTATGTACAGGGTTGCACTTACCCTGTTATCACAGTTGAGAGAGCTTCAGTACATAAATTAGGGGGTCAAATTGCTATACTGTTACCTGGTAAGATTCTCTGCAAATATTGTCATGGTGGGTTTTCAGTGACAATCTGCTGTTTCACTTATCCCATTTGTACAGAGGGGAGCATTTCAGTGCATAAAGGCGTGATCAGACTGGTACACTGCTACCTCATAACATTTCCATTAGGAACAACCTGCTGGCTTTGGAGTGCCACTTTGCATAGAAAAACTGTGTGTGTAGTGCTGCAATGACCTCAAAACCATATTCAGGAAGGCTTCACAGATTATATGTTACTGTTAGATAATGTTGTCTACAAGTTTAATCACATGGATTTCTGAGCATCTAGTGTAGCTTACAGGACTGTGCATGGCTCATTGACCCTAGTGCATAAAAGGGTGCCCAGGCAAATGTCTATGCTTCATGTTTATCAAGCCAATGATCCACTAATGTTAAGATAACAGGAACCAGAAGAGCAAGGTTGGTTTCCTCCACCTTGCTTACTTTTTTCACATAGCCCTATCTCTTGAATGTTATAATTCTATATTTCTTAATAGTTGTGTTATGACTTCATGATCCAAGTTCATGTTCTGTGTTAGAATAGTAAAAATCTGTAAAAATCTGCAGAGCAATTACAGATGCAAAAGCAATGCATTGTTTTTGCATTTGCATTTATTTCACTTCAAATATTTGTTGTATGTAATTGTGCTGTGGAATGTAAAGCTTTCAGCGACACTACTAAGATAAACAGTGCAACAGTAGTGCTCCATAGTACTTCTTGTTTTTATCAAAGTGCCATTCAGTGGTTAGAAGTAGACATGGTGCTGTGCACAAAAGACACCTTAATGACTTAACAGTGCAAATGAGTTAAAATCACCAGGACTTCTTAATGAAGACTGCATAGTCAACTCCTTGGACCCACAATCTAAGTAGCTTCTTCATATTATTTTATGCTAAGAAATAGCATTTCTTTTGCTTCACCAAATAGGAGAATACTCTAAAAGTAGTGAACTGCTTACTTCCTATATCCATTTTAGTCAAATCAGAATGAGAGGACATCACAAACAGACTTTGTTAAATGAAGAGACTTACTAAATCTTTTTTATGGATTGGGTAGCAAGGTGTTGTTAATTAATCATTTTTCAATTGATCACAAAGCATTTTTACCAAGTGTATGGAAAGCAGAGGTTGCTCCTACTAAAAGACTGTTTCTACATTTTCAGTATGATAGGGTGGCAAAGAGTCCCAAATTAGTAGTAGCAATCTTATTTGCATAAAAAACAGTGGACCTGATCTCTTGCAAAACCCATAATCATTAGCAGTGAAACTTGGGCACCTCTGTAGACGTATACAAGAAAATAGAATCCCAACAAAAAAAAGAGGACTGTGTCTGGCACAACCAATGATACTCTTTAAGAGATAGCTGACCAGGAGACCATCAGTGAACATTGGTTTAAGGGCTTGCCATCTTAACATTTGGCAGAACTTCAAGCTATATATATATATATATATATATATATATATATATATATATATATATATTTTTTTTATATGCATTGGCAGCCATAGCCAGAGTGCTAGTGGTGAAAGCACCATATATTTCATTTTATTTTCTCTTTTTACTAAAATAACTGTATTTTATTTACAATATATGAACATATAGTACCTCACTTAAGAAACTAAGTGAAAGTCATGGTTTTAATCTTCTAAACAGACCATTTCCATGTCTTCAATGCAAGAATCACTTGCTCCTTCTATGCTTCTCCCTTAGTCTGCTAATCCTCAGTATTTACTTCACCAGTCCTGAATGTCAGAACACCAGCAACTACTTCATGTTAGTCAAGAACACCCTGTCTCCAGTGTATTTATCAGTTTCAGGTACTGTAAGGTCTAAATCAGATGTTATCTCCTTCAAAGAAAATGTGATAAGTACATCAGAGTTTCTTGACAGGTAGCATAACCAGGATTTTGGAACTGTACACTACCTTCTTGAATGTACCCCCCATCACAACTATAGCCTTCCTCCTAACACAGTGGATGTTTTTTCAGCCCTGCAAAATTAAAAAAAAAACACTCCTAAGTGACAACATGAAGCTCAAAACCCATTTAGACAAACAAGCTTTCTGAAACAAATGCATTTTAATGAAACAGGTAACAATTAACTATGATAAACAAACAAGATATGATAAACAAACATACAAAGACGTGTCTGGAGTATTTCTCCCCAGGCATCCATTGAAAATTGGCTTCATTCCAAGTCAGACTTTCCCGGTAAACAAGTGATAAATAAATAAATAATAAATATGTCAGTTTAAAAAAAAAAAACATTAAATTGCACAAAACGAAAGAAAACGTCTACATCTTGACATTTATGGCATATGCCTAGCTATATTTTTTTTCTTGTTGTCTCAGTTTAATCTTAATAGCCTTTGGGCACTCACTGTAATATGTTAACATCCATTTAAGGTAAAAGTACTATTGCCAAGCCCTAGGTCTTATGTGCAAATTTGGCAATAACCTTAACTGAAACTTGGCGAACTTCTGTATTTTTTTCTTAGCCTTCTCCCATCCATTAAAATATATCAGAGCATTTTGGGCAGTCACTCCAGTTCAATAAATGGACTGGTTTAATAAAACACTGAACATTTGCATATCTTGTCTTGCAATTAGTAAGTAACAGGAGTCCGCCCTAACTTCAGTGCACTCACTCTTGACTTTCTTGTACTGTCAAGTATCCTCTTCATGATCCAGGCCCGTGGTCAGTCAAAATCCACTGAATGACCATACTCTGGACATATTATCAGAAACTGTGATGTGAGTGGTTGAAATGACAGAACGTGATGACTCTTGGTGTTGTGTAGTCAGATACTGAAGTAACAGCAATGCAGACATAAGGCAGGATGTGAAACTGTTTAAAATAAAACACTCACTAAGTGGGCCTGCCAGAGAGTGGTGTATGTGTGTCTCAGAGGGGAGTCACTCATTACACAATATTTGCAGCTCCATTCAATTGGCATTGTTTCCTTTTCTCAGCAATAACATATGGTCTGTTTATCGGGAGTCTGAGAGCAGTGCAACAACTAATTTTTTGACTGAAAATTCTGTGCAGCTATTTTGCTGAAAAACAATTTTATCACTAATGGACTTCACATTTTCCCCACTGTTGTGCCAGCATAGAGGTGGTATATAGAAGTTTTGAGAGTGTGGGGTTGTTCATCCACATTGAAAGGGGTGCTGACTGAAACAAAACATACTTTGAAGTTCATTAAAACTGGTCTTCAGACACAGAGGTTCACGGTATTGTCACTGTTTGAAATTTCCTTTTGGGAGTTGTCATTAATTTGGCATATTATTTGAAATTGCAGTCACGTGAACTCAATCATCAAGCAGCATTTTCTGAACTGGACTCCCTTGTTAACAGTGCAAAGGTGCTACATCAGTGAAATGATGTGTTATGGAGTGGGGTAATTCATAAACAGGCCTGTCACAGTGAATGCAGACAGCTACATGTAGTGTCCATGGAAATGCAGGATATTCCCTAATGTTACAGCACCGGTTGCCCAGACAAGGTAGCCATCACTGGTTATTTATTATTTATTTAATATCTGTTTACCGGGAAAGTCCAACTTGGAATGAAGCCAATTTTCAGCGGAGGCCTGGGGAGAAACACTCCAGATGCATATCTTTGTGACGTGAGAGGATATGCAGACTCCACACAGAAGGCATCCCAGCCAAGAATCGAATTGAAGAACCTCTTGCAGTGAGGTGACAATGCTACCACTGCACCACTGCACTGTCAGCTATATAATAATAATGGTTATATAATATTTCTTGAAATTCAGAAGTAAAGGTTTTATTGCAACAGAGACAGTGTGCCCATAATGAACATGGGTGATAAATGATATTCATCACCGTGAATCAAACTGCACACTAAAGCAATCAGAGGAGACTTTGGCACATTAAATGAGAATGTAGCTGCTTCTTAAGCTATACTGCCTTTATATGCACAAGCGAAACACTAGACAGCTGATATATGTTAAAGTGAATTGTTGTACTTCTCATACATCTCTGTTTATAGTTAATTTTATTTCTGGATATACTCCTGGTGCTAAAGCAGTGGTTTGAAAACAAAACAAAGATTATGACTTTTTTATGTTTTAGTTTTATTGTTGACTCAGTTTATTATTACAACCACACCCACAAAATGATGTCATGTTAGATACTGGCAACCATTTACATACATATACAAAGCATTCTGGGTAATCAAAGGTGTCATACTTCTTTAGAGGAGCAGCTACTTATTTACATTATGGTTTCACTAATATAGCATCAAATATGTTACATTTTTAAGGATGGGTGTTCCACATGTTGGAAATAACTGACAAATTGTCTTACTGGGATACAGGACTCCCTTATTACTGCATCTAGAAAGGAAAAATGGTATCTTATACACTAATGAATTAGTGAGGGATTGTGGGTATACTCATTCATGATGCCATGTCAGGCAATTTCAGTTTCAAGAAAATTTTCAAAGGGTGGCACCATATCCATTACCATAGTCTTCATAGCTACAAGTCCCTCACTATGAACCAGGAAATCCATACATCATGCCCAAAGTTACTAGAATCGCTCATCACCCAGCCCAATACAAGGAAAAAAAATATCCTAGATTTTTTACTGACAAATATGGGAGAGTGCTGCATCCACTTAGTGTTATGTCCTCACTAGTAAGATCAGATCACAAAGCAGTCTCCCTTGAAATAAAGGTAAAACTAGTCCCCCATCTAACCCCAAAAACTTTAAGAACTTCACTAAGGTAAATTATTCCATATTAAGGAATGGCTTAGCTATTTTCCAAGCTCCCACAATCCAGAAAACACAGAAACCTATGCAGAGGTATACACAAAAGCCCTGTATGACCATATAAACAACTGCATAAAAACAGTAGTATCAGATTGAAATAAACCCCGGTCAAATCGCAAAAACAAACCACCCTGGTGGACCCCTAGTATTACTAGTTGTACAACAAAAGAAAGAAAATCATGTTGAGAAGTAAGAGGGAATGTGCATAACAGAGAAATAAGTCACTCATTAGTCTAAACAAGAGAATCAGGGAACTAGTCAAGCTTCTAAGCAAAATTTGAGGTAAAAATAGCCTCCAAAGCTGAGGATAACTATAAGGCATTTTGCAGTTATGTCTGCAATCTTAAGGGCAATACCCAACAATGTGCAAAATTAGTTCTAGATGGCATCACCTACACTCAGCTGGAAGACATAGCAAATCTGCTGGCTGATAAATTCACCTCAAATTTCACCTCCCCATCACCACTAGTTCTCCACCAAAAAATACCCTCCACCACTCCACAGCTAATTATTACCAAAGAACAGGTTGCCACTGTGTTCTCTAAAGCTAAAAACATGGCTTCAGTGGGGTCTGACAATATACCAGATTACCTCTTAAACAGCTTAAATCAGGACATATCAGGTCCATTAGGATCTCTTATTTAACCACAGCCTTCAGACTGGCCTTGTCTTGATAGAGTGGAGGTCAGCAATAGTCATCTGTCTGCATAAAGAAGGATCATTTACTGACCAAAATATAGACTCATAAGTTTGACTAGTCTTATATATAAAGCCATGGAAAGAGTCATCATGGACCTGATAAATAATGACATAGGAGACCTCCAAACACTGGACCTAACCCAGTTTGGCTTTGTTGAGGGAAGGCCATGCCTACTGAACCTGGTGGATTTTTTCAAAAAAGTCACTAAGGCCATGGATGAGTGTAAAAGAGTACATACTGCCTACCTAGACCTGGTCAAGGCATTTGACACATTTCCCCACTCAGGTATTATAAATAAACTCACAAAACTGGGCATAAATTCCTATGTCACCAGATGGCTAGCCAATTGGCTCATGGACAGGACAAATGTGGTTAAAGTGGATGAATCCAGATCTAGCAAGAGGCCAGTTACTAGTGATGTGCCACGTGGCTCAGTACTGGAACCACTCCTGTTTGGAATATACTTCTTTGAAATCAAGGCAAATATGGAAGACCTTTGGATGACTAACTATGCCGATGACTGCAAGCTGGGGGCAATCACTGATTCCCCCAACAATGTAGTAATCTTTCAGGAAGACCTAGATAAGACAAATGATTGGTGTCAGAACCATGGCCTAAAACTAAATGCAAAAAAATTCATTATCATACTCTTTGGGAAGTCAAATACAATTGCAAATTACAAAATCAATAGCACGCCCCTTAGAGAGGGTACAGAGGTGAGAGATCTAGGTATGCAGATAGATTGCAGCCTGCATTTTGGCCACCATTTGTCCACGGTGGTGAAGAAATCCTTTTATGTGGCACAACTTATAAGTAAAGGTATGGCATCCAGAGCCAAGAAATTATAGTCCCGCCATACTCAGCCCTCATTAGACCAATAATCGAGTACAATGCACCCTTTGGCATATACCTGACTAGACACTTACAGCAGCTGGAGTGACCTCAGAGATTCTTCACAAAGAAAATACAGGGTGTAAATAAGATGAACTATGTAGATAGACTAAAAGTCACATCCCTTTACTCTATCTCTTACCGACTATTAAGGGGTGACTTATGTCTGACCTACAAAGCACTCACAAAACCAGCCCCGATGGAGCTGCTACACATCCACAAGTCAAACAACATGAGGGTCACCCAATCTAGGGATTTAAACTTAATCAACGACTTAAACACAACCTGCTGGAGAGAGACAGATATGTGTCTCAGAAATAGCCTTTTCTTTGGAATAGGCTTCCTATTCACATTAAGCAGAGCCCTTTCTTGGCCCTCTTCAAATGCATTTTGGATCAATGGATGGGGAATCACAAATCCACACCTGGGGTAGTGCCTATGCCCCTTATGGACAGGGGCAATCTGTAAGATACTCAATGCAGAGGCACAAATCTATTCCATCCTCTTGCCCCTACGGGCATTACATTGGGTAAAATCATGTTATATTGGCTAGGCTTGTAAGGACGCTTAAGCCATTAGCCTAACGATCTACTATGAACTTACAAACCTATGAATAAAATTATGAAAGTAGAACACTGTTTGTCTCAAGCACTGTAAAATTTGATATGGGGCTGGTTATTTACATTTGCTAAGGAAAGTTTGACAATACATTTTAAAAAAACAGTGCAGTCAGTCCTGCCTTAAGGGAAGTAAATAGTGTGGGAAGAAATAGTCAGGGAATTGTAATGGCTAGGCTTGTATAGGCCCTAGGGCCGATAGCCTAGTACCAACCTATGAACATATGAACCTTCACAGTCATTTAATAGCAGAAGGAAGAAACTGTTGCAAAAGAGAGTAAAATCCCATGAGTTGAGGAGCTCCCTGGTCAGCCTCAGTAAGAAGCTGAGATCCCTTATAAGATCCTCCAAAGCTAGCTACGAAAACAAAATTGCCACTAATTCTAAGGACAACCACAAAGCATTCTATAGCTATGTCAAGAATCTCAATGGCAACACCCAGATCTGCTCTGAGTTACAGCACAACTGCACGAAAATTACAGAACCAACTGATATTGCCAACATCCTGGCAGATAGGTTCAGTGCTAACTTTACCCCCCCCACCAGCCTCTAAAGGGCCCATATCTATACAGGAAGAATGCAGAGTCCCTGTAATCACAACTATGCAGGTAAAAGCTGCACTCTCTAAAGCCAAAAACACAGCATCCATGGGACAGGACAACATCCCAGGCTGCTTTTTACATGAACTTCAGAATGAACTGGCTCCCCATCTAAACACCATGTTCAATAATAGCCTCACATCAGGCTTTGTGCCCACTGAATGGCGCACAGCAACAGTTATCCCACTCCACAAAGGGGAAGCCACCACTGATCCCGGGAACTATCGCCTTATTAGCCTGATGAGCCTGGTCTACAAGGCCATGGAACGTATCATCATGGAACTCATAAACAAAGACATTGGTAACCTCCAAACTCTGGATCCCACCCAGTTCGGGTTTGTGAAAGGCAGATCATGCCTCCTGAACCTGATCGACTTCTTTGAGGCAGTCACCAAAGCTGTAGATGAGGGTAAGGTGGTTCACACAGCCTATCTTGACCTCGCCAAGGCTTTTGACACCATCTCCCATTCTGGAATTATAGCTAAACTCACTAAACTAGGTATAAATCCCTACGTCACAAGACAGATTGCCAACTGGCTCACTGACAGAACCCACACTGTAAAAGTTGCAGACTTCAAATCTGACCTCAAACCAGTGACACAGGGTTCATTCCTGGGACCTCTCCAGTTTGGTATCTACTTCTCTGAAGTACATGCTAACACAGAAGGCCTCTGGCTAATGAAGTTTGCAGATGACTGCAGACTAGGAGCCATAGTCAAGTCCCCAAATGATGTGGACATCCTACAGAAGGGCCTCGCTGAGACAGATACCTGGTGTCAGAGCCATGGCCTCAAGCTCAATGCCAAAAAGTGCAGTGTCATCCCCTTTGGTAAAATCTCTGTACCCATGAACTACCACATAGGCAGCAATCTACTTAACACCGAATGTGTGATAAGAGACCTTGGGACCCATGTGGACATTAGTCTCTCCTTTGATAGTCACATTGCCACAGTAGTCAGGAAGCCCTTCTACGTGTCACACCTCATCATAAAAGGGTTCTCATCCAGGAAAAAAGAGGTCATTGTTCCCCTCTACTCTACACTCATTAGACCAATTATAGAGTACAACGCCCCTTTTGGAATGTACCTCACAAGACATCTGCAGCAGCTGGAAAGGACACAGAAGTACCTCACAAAGAGGATTACTGGCCTCAAACAAATGCCCTATACTGACCGTCTAAAAAACTCCAGCTTTACTCTGTAGCATATCGCCTACTCATAGGTTCATAGGTAAGTACTAGGCTATCTGCCCATGGGCATTTATAAGCCTAGCCACAGAGTGATGGCTTTCACTTCCCCATTAGATTAGTAACCTGGGCCTCTGTCAACAGGGCTCCTGAAGTGATCCCAGGGTAGAACTTACGATTACCCATCCACTCATCAAGATTTCTCTTGAAGAGGGTCAGAGAAGAGCTCTGTCGAATATGGATTGGGATTCTATTCTAGAGTGAGGGGAGTTGCTGGGACAGGAATCTATCCCTCCAGCATGTCCTGTTTATTGTTGTACATAGGTTCAAGTTGCTAGAACGAGTGGTTTTGAGGGATCTCGTTTTTTTGAGGTGAAGCATGTCCATTAGTTCAGGGTTTGACATGGCCCTATAGGTCAGGCATAGGTCACCTCTGAGCAGACGGTAAGCGACTGAGAAGAGCTGGAGCTTTTTTAGTCATGCTTCATAGGGTAATTGTTTAAGGCCCTTAATCCTCTTAGTGAGGTACTTCTGTGGTCTTTCTAGTTGTTGCAGGTGTCTAGTGAGGTACATCCCAAATGGGGCATTATACTTTATTATGGGCCTGATGAGTGAGGAGTAAATGGGCACAATCACCTCCTTGGATCTGGATGAGAAACCCTTTGTGATCAGGTGTGCCACATAGAAGGATTTCCTGACCATTTTGGCTATGTGGTTATCAAGGGAGAGCATGCTATCTACTTGGGTACCCAGGTCCCTAATTACTTCTTCTGTACTTAGTGGATTCCCATCTATGTGGTAGTTTGTAAGTACTTTGTTTTTCGATTATTATGCATTTTTTGGCATTTAGCTTGAGGCCGTGACTTTGACACCAGGTGTTTGTCTCTGTGAGACCCTTTTGCAGGATGTCTGTGTCAGCTGGAGAGTCAATTATTGCACCCAATTTACAGTCATCTGCGAACTTGGTTAGCCACAGTTCCTCTGCTTTTGCCTGTACTTCGGAGAAATATATACCAAACAGGAGGGGTCCCAAGACTGAGCCCTGTGGGACTCCACTTGGTGACTGGTTTAGAGTCAGACATGGCGCCTACCACTCTTACCGTGTGGGTTCTGTCTGACAGCCAATTGGCAACCCATTTTGTGACATGGGGGTTGATATTTAAGCTGATGAGTTTGTCTATGATTCCTGACTGTGGGATGGTGTCAAACACCTTAGTGAGGTCCAGATATGCTATGTGGACCACCTTCCCTTCATCTATGGCCATAGTGACTGTTTTGAAGAAGTCGACCAAGTTCACGAGGCAAGATCTGCCGTTACCAAAGCTAAACTGGGTGGAGTCCAGTGTCTGGAGGTTCCCAATGTCCCTGTTAATGAGCTCCATGATAATGCATTCCATGGCTTTGCAGACCAAGCTAGTCAAGCTTATAGGGTGATAGTTCCCAGGGTCAGTTGTGGCACCACTTTGTGGAGTGGTACGGATGTTGCTGTACACCATTCTTTGGGTACATAGCCTGTAGAGAGGCTGAGTTTGAATGGTGATTTGAGATGGGGGGTTAGTTCATTTTGAAGCTCGTGTAAGACACAACCTGGGATAGCATCTGGTCCCATTGATTCTGTGTTTTTGGCCTATGCAAGGGCTGTCTTTACTTGTGTGTCTGAGATATCTGGAGTGCCACAATCTTCTGGGATGGGTGCTAGCCCCTTTGGTGGAGAGGGGGGGTGAAGTTTGCACTGAACTTGTCAGCCAGGATGTTGGCAATGTCGGTTGGTTCAGTGTATTTATGGCCATTATGCACTGGCTCGGAGCATATCTGAGAGGTTGCCCCTAGACTCTTGACATAGTTAAAGAAGGCCTTGTGGTTATCCTTAGAGTCATTGGCTATTTTTCTTTCGAAGTTGGCCTTGGATGATTTAATCAGGGAGCACAGTTTTTTGTTCTATCTTGCAGGAGTTTCCTCCTTCTGTTGTAAAATTTATTTTATTTATGGCTGGGATCCACCAGACTGGCTTCCTCTTTTTTGAGGAGTTGGTCTTGGTTTTACTTGGGATGGCTTGGTCCATGCATTCTTGAAGGTGTTCATAGAATGCACTTGTAAAGGATTCTGCCGATGGGTCATCATTTTCCATTTGATTGGGAGCTTTGAAACTTCCCACCTCGGTCTTGAGGACCGTGAATTTGGCTTTAGAGAAGTTTTTTACCTTGATTTCCTTGACTGGGGGGGGGTCGGGATGTGGATGTTCAGTGTTATTAGTTTGTGATCTGATCTTACCAATGACGAGTTTACCTCAGGTGTGAAACATAGATTCCTCATGTTGGTAATGACCAGGTCCAGTATGATGCACCAGTGTTTCAGGTCCAGTATGTTGTCATCTTTTGTGGGAGTGGTGACCAGCTGTTCAAGGGTGTTTGAGTTTATAAACTCAAGGAAGCATTGGGCTAGGGCGTTTGAGCTTGAGTAGTTTTCCCAGTCAATGTTTGGATAGTTGAAGTCACCCAGTAGCATGGTGTTGGGTAGAATCTTCATACTTTCTAATGTTCTCAGGAATGCTGCGTGAGGGTCCTGAGACAAGGTGGGAGATCTGTAGCAAGCTATAAATTGAACAGTCAATTTACCCGCTGTCAATTGCACTTGGATGGTCTCAGATTCACCGTGCTGTGCTACTAACTTGGAGGTGTAGGTGTTCTTGATGAATATGGATACACCCCCTCCTTTTGTGTTCCGGTCCTGGTTTTGGGACCTAAAGGTATGGTAGGAGTTATAGCCTGGTAGTGCTGGGGTGCTCTCTGGAGCCTTGAAACAGGTTTCTGTCACTGCACATATGTCAATTTCTTCCATACTAAGGAGAGCCTTGAGTGCGTGCATTTTGAGGTTTAGACTTCTGGCGTTGAGCAGCATCACCCTCAGTTTTTGTTTATTATTGTTGTTTATGGAGGCTGGTTTGTCTTTTGAGCCTTGCCTAAAAAAGGCAGTATTGGGGCGGCAAGAGTCTTGACCAGTATTCGAAAGCCCATGGGCAACAGATGTAAGCAGTCTCTGACGAAGCAACGTGGCTTGTCAAGCATGTCGTCCCAGGCGGACAAGTACTGGGTCCCCTTTGAATGACACCAGTAGTTTAACCAATTGTTGAAACTGATCATTTTTTCTTCATATGCTGGCATCATTTTGGGTGAGGGCAGGATGCTACTCAGAGTCAGAGTCATACCAGCCTGGGCTACATGGTCAGAGAGCTCCTCCATGTCTCTTTTCATGTAGTTCAGGGAGATACGTCTCAGGTCATTTACGCCAACATGTACAATGACAGAGTCATATTTGTACTTGTTGTGGAGTGACTGAGTGCATGTGTTATGTGGCGGATTCTGGCACCCGACAGGCAGCTTGCGGTAACCTTCTCCTTGTTCAGTCTAGTGAGTGGGACGTCTGTGTGCCTGATGATAGAATCACCGACTACTAGTGTTTTAGGTGTGTTATTTAGCCTTAGGGGCTGTTTTTGCCTGGCACTCTGACGTTGTGATGTATGTGTTACCTGGTTTCCGATGTGGGGTGGGGGTTGCTTGGGTGTATGCTTAGGAGGTCTCTGTTGTTAGCCAGGTTCTTATTTAGAGCCTCCGAGTATGTTTTTGCGTGTTTCTGAGAGTTGTTTTCTGGTGAAGCTATGGCTGGTCTATGTGAGTCTGGTAATGTGGTGCTAGTGTTGCCCTTCTCCTTGTGGCTGATTGATCCAATTGTGGGTTGAGAGAGCTTAGCCTCCAGTTTGGCTGTGTAGCTGCATCTCTCACACATGTTTGTGTTGCTTGGGAGGAGGAGGGTTTTGTCTTTGTACATGAGTCAATTGTAACATTGCCTAAGGATGTCCAGATTCACCAGCTGGAACAGAGAGCACACCTGAAGCTGTCCCTTGAACATGCCTTAAGAGATGGTTGGGACTGTATTGCTGATTGGATGAGTAAAGAGCCTTATACTTCCTGAGTATAGGGCTGTAAGCTAGTGCTAGTTTTAGTGAGTTTTAGTAAGTGCCGGTCTTAAATTGCCTTATTTCTAGTGCTGAGTTGAAGTGTTTCAAGTTTCAAGGGAAAAACTGAAGTGCAGACTTCGTGGAGCCTGGAATAGTTTAACCACAGGTAAACAGCACAGCATGGTGTGCAAACCCGCGCTAAGCGGTTTTTATACCAGGGAGATCAAAAAAGATAGAAATTAGCCCAAATTGGCCAATGAGCTACAAGTTGCTGGGCTGGGACCATTCCTACAGGGACAGATAGGCTGTTCAGAGTTCCCTCTCTCACAGTGAACAAGAAAGCCACCTAATTATCCAAGTATGATATGGGCAACACAGGAACCTTTACCACAGTCCTGGATTCAGCAAAGCCTGAAAACTGGACTAGACTAGTTCAGAAAGGCGGGAAAACGGATTTTGTTTGTGTTTTTTTTTTTTTTAGAAACAACAGAAATGCAGATCTTAAATTACTTTAAATACACAGAGGAGGCTAGCGCACTTGAGTGTGTAGCCTGTGACTGTGTTACAGGTAACTTAAATGCAAAAATGACAAACAGCAACTTTTTTCAAGTGCAACAAAGAAATAAGTACACTAAGCAATGCAGATATCACTAGGGATCCACAGAAGCGCTGAAAAGCAGCATTTTAGGTGGAATTAGCGTTTCAGGGAAACAGCAAGCAAAAACAATACTTAATCAGGTCCAAAGTCTTTCTTTTGTCTCTCGGCCGCTTGTAGGACTCTGCAGGGCACCACAAGGAGCTTGTTGAGCTGTATACAAGTGCAAAACTGCACTAAGTGGTTTTTATACCAGGGAGATCAAAAAGGATAGAAATTAGCCCCAAATGGCCAATGAGCCACAAGTTGCTGGGCTGGGACCACTCCTACAGGGACCGTTATTTTCCTGTGCCACTGTCGAGCAGAGACACAGAAGTGATCCCCAGGATGTATTTCCTATTTCCCATTCACTCATCAAGATTTTTCTTGAAGAGTGCTAATGAAAAACTTTGCTTGACATAACACCGAGGTGATCTCTGCCTAACATATAAAGCTATGTCAAACCCAGAGCTGTTGGACATGCTACACCTAAAGAAATCCCAATCTCTCCGAGCTACAAGCTCTAGGGACCTAAACCTTGTCACCACAATAAACAGGATATGCTGGATGGATAGATTCCTGTCCCATAGACTTCCCATACTCTGGAATAGGCTACCCATCTATGTCAAGCAAAGTTCTTCATTAGCACTCTTCAAGAAAAATCTTGATGAGAGGATGGGAAATAGGAAATACACCCTGGGGATCACTTTTGTGTCTCTGCTCGACAGTAGCACAGGAAAATAACTTTCTCGGGTGGTGTAAGCCAGGAAACTTGTTGGCAAGTCTTACGTAGGCCCTTGGGCCGATAGCCTAGTACCTACCTATGAACCTATGAAGGCTGACTTTAACTTGTCAGTGAGTACAAATACATGCATTCCTAATATAGACAGTTACAATGACTGAGGAGGGCTATGATCATTACTTATTCATCATATAATGCGACAACTTCAACACATGTGCTACAATCAGGACCATTCCAAATCATGCCAGTCATATACTTGCATCAGGTATGTTGTGGTTTCCCTACAGAGCAACATTGACAACTTCTAGACTGCGGAAGAAATGACTTCACAATTAGTTACCCAGCTGGATTACTCTCCATTGTCTATATCTTGGATATGTACTCCAGATTTCCATTAATGATTATGTGTGTGTTCACCAGATTTCCACAAGTAAGAGTGTGACAGCACACAAATGCCCATATCTGTTCAGTAGCTCTGTGCCTTTCATTTATTTCAGCATTGATATAGTTATTTCATTGTTTCCCCTCTTTTGAAGGGCTACACCTTTAGTCTTGCTCTACAATACCAATTGTACTGGTGTCATTTAGTATATGCATAACTAATTGATAGCATCTCAGTCACTGCATACTTAAGAAGTGTGCGTTCGCATCATATATGTCAGCCGTACATCTGTATGGTTTGACTTAACATGGAGCTGTTCTTGTGACATGGAGTGCATTCTTTGATAGCAAGGTATGCAACACCATGTGCTGCACTTATGGAGGGTAGGCTACAGTCTGTTGTTATCTGTTTGATGTGTTACAAATCAGGCTGCACCTTAGCATGATGGCTGCAGCACTGTCCTGATAACGAGGAGACCAATGGTCTGGGTCTTTGAATCATGAAGAATGCCATTGTATGCACTACACGGGGAAGAGCAGCTGATCCATTGTCCATATTCTATACATCTTCTCTTGTGGGTCTCTTCTGCCAGTTGACAACACAAACATACACAGTGTCAACAACTGTGATACAAAGCATCCCTTTACATTGTTGTGTCTTGGAGGATGCAATTTTCTGTATGTGTCTACTGAGACGGGATGCTCCTGTCATCTAAGTGTTAGGAATCTATTTTCTGTGGTCCTATTTGTTTTCTTGTGTCTTTACCTTCATAAGTTTTGATGGCTGTCACTCCCTACTCCACTGGTCACCTTTGGCGGAGGTCCACTGGGCTGTGGAAGGCCTTTTTTGATTTTCTATCTTTATCCCATTAGCAGTGATCTGATGCTTTGAGAAGTAGGGCATATATTTATTGTATTATTTGCCTAGAAATCTTTATTTTGTTTCCTGCTTTATTAAATGTATTCAATCTCGGTAATGGCACTATAGTATATGTGTAATATTATTTATGAAGGCACTACAATATATTTGTTATATTATTTATGACTTCAATCAAATGATCATTTTATAATTATAGTAAGACTAAGTGGGCTTTAGAAGTATTCATAGCCAATTTATGCAATCCACAGTGTCATCTTGCACTGAAAATGAGAATGTGCAGCAAGACAGTGGTTCCTAGTACTAGGAAGAACTACAGCAAAATGAGAAAAAATGCATGGAAAGAGGGTATGTAAATACCCTGACTGTGCCCATGACTCCTATATATAGTATATGAGTTATGTTTATCGCAGATTTTGCACAGGAATATTCAACAGAGCCATCTTGTAGGTTAGTAAGTCATGTTTTTTTCACTCGCATGTCTACAGCCACAGATAGTATGTAAACCTGTCTCACCCCCCCCCCCACTCCCTCCTCTGTATGTCCCTAGTGGATTCATGTCAACTCACTAAAGGCAGTTTCAGCAAACTTGAAAGGACTGAAAAATGTTATTTGAAACTGTCTTCAACAAACATGATGAGGAAAATGTTTGTTGCAGGGGGCAAGACCCCCCCTTGCACTCCCCACCCATATGGGGGGACACCCTCCAATATATATATATATATATATATATATATATATATATATATATATATATATATATATATATATATATATATATATGGGTCCACTTTGTAATTTTGAAATACTGAAATCCCAAATTTCAGCAACTTTCGAGCAACAACTTTAGGACTTTTCATAATAATACCATTGTCAGATAAAATCTCATCTCTGTAAGGAAAATAAGGTTGCACTTCTTGAGGTAAACTAGATTGCTTTGACAGCCATCCTTGTTGGAGAAAGTAGTTGAGCTACTTTAAAACTGGATCTGTGGCTGTATGACTTCTAAGCTCATCAATATGTGTGGAAAAACAATTAATCACTTCCATGACTTCAAAATCAAGATTCTCATTCTCATGCTGTTCAGTGGTATTTCTAGGCGATCTGGATAAAATATCAGCAAGATAAGGAAGTTTACCTTTCTTGCAGACAAGATTGAAATTATACTTTTGCAATTTCAACATCACATGTTGCAATCTGGCTGGAGCGGTATGCATAGGCTTTCTCAAAATAGTGACTAGAGGTTGGTGGCCTGTTTCGATCTGGATAGGTCTACTATAAACTTCAAACATGCAAACACAATTGCCAAGATCTCTTTCTCTATCTGAGTATACTGCATTTCAGTTTGGGTGAGAGTTCTGGTTGCATAGGCAACAGGTTGACCCTCTTGGAGAAGGACTGCACCTAGACCAAATTTTGAAGCATCAGAGGAAAGACTAACTGGTTTGTGAACATCATAATACCTGAGAGTTGGTGGACTGGCAATTCTCTGCTTCAGGACATCAAATGCTCTCTAGTGCTGTTGCAACCATGACCAGCATACATCTTTATGTGCCAGCTCTGAGTGGTGCCAAAAGTTGGCTGAAGTCTGGAATGAACTTGCCTAGGTAATTAACTGTGCCAAAAAAAAGTTTCAGGGCTTGAACTTTTTTCTCTGGAGCTGGCATCTCCAAATTAGCTATTTGTGTGGAAGGGTCTTGTCGTAAGCCTGAACTGGTAAATAAATGACCAACATAAGTGACCTCTCAGAGCCTGAATTTGCACTTCTGAGGATTGAGCTTAAGATTCACTTCATGAGCTCTTTCCAGAACTTTCCTGTGATTTCTATCATGTTCATCTTAACCATTACCTCCTAATAGTATATCATCTACTATAATAGCACACTGATACCCAGAAAAAAATTGCTCCATTGCACATTGAAATACTTCACTGGCAGAATTTATTTATTTTTTATTTTACAGTTTGTTTGCCAGGATAGGCCATTGGGCCAAGAAGAGCCCGTTTTCAATGGCTTCCCGAGGAGAAAAGCTCCATGCACAATAATATAAAATGAAGACAATGCATTTCCATAAATGATGGTGTACCATAAATGATGGTATTACATAACATGATAATCATCCACGGTGGTGCAGCAGTGGCGTTGCCTCACAGCAAGAGGTTCTCCCTTTCGATTCTCGGCTGGAGTGCGGGGAGTGCCTTCTGTGTGGAGTCTGCATGTCCTCCCCGCGGCTGGGTGGGCATTCAAAAGACTTGTGTAAATGGGCATGCCTTCATTGAAGGTTGAACGTCGAGCTGGCACCTCAGCGTTTGTGAAAATCTACTGCCAATCATTAGCGGACCGGAGTTTCCTAACCGGGAAAAGCCGAAAGACAACAACATTACATAACATGATAAAAAAATCTATGATTGCAGTGAAAATACAGTTAAAAAAGTAAAAGGTAAAATTACACACACACACACACACACACACACACACACACACACACACACACACACACACACACACACACACACACAAATAAGTCAATTAAAATAAGAAATGCCCATTGGTGCATATTCCTGTTATATTTGTTACAATGTGAAATAACACAGGGTTAACATTAACTCTGCTAAGATTTCATGTAAAACTGTAAAGTAGGATAGGGGGATAAGCGGTGTTAATTGTTGAATGTAAGAAGGGTAGGACAATAAGAAAAAAAAAGAGAAAAAAGTAGTGTAAGAGTAGGAGTGAAGGAGAAAAATGCAGATGACAGAAGTCAGAGAAGCTCAGTATGGTGAAAGACAGGATAGAAGTAAAGGGTTGTGAGAAATGGGGAAAAAGAGGTGAGTCTCATGAGATGAGAGCAGGAACATTCCCAGACGGTTTTGAGATGGGAATGAAGCAGGGTCTTAAAGGTAGAGTGGTTGTCTAAGAAGTGGCAGGGAGTTCCAGAGGTGAGCCAGGGAAAAGGATAGTAAGTGTTTGCCTGGAGGACGAGCAGGCTTGTGCAGTCCAAGCAAACTCTGGTTACTGGATCTTAGAAGTCTGTTGGGTCCGTGCATTTTGAAGGAGGAGGCAAGGGAGGGGCAGATGGGGGGATTAAAGATGAGTTTATGGGCATAAGTAAGTTGAATGTAGGTAAGATGGTTGGGAAGTTTGAGCCAATTTAGTTTGTGTAGGGCATTGCAGTGGTGGGAGGAGGATTTATGGCTGGTAGCAAACTTAGAAATGTTATAATAGGAGGATATTTTTGTTTTTAGAGAAGATTGAAGGTTGGTAAGAAGTGGGGCACCATATAGGAGAGAAGAAATGAGGAAGGTTTTAGAGAGTACAAGTTTAGTAGTTGGAGTTATATACTGGTTATGGCAGTAGAGCATGCCAAGTTTCTGGTGGGTTTTCTTTATATTGGTTAGTAGGTGGGTATCAAATTTTAACTGTTCACCAATAAGGACTCCTAGAACCTTTACATGGGAGGCTACCTCAAGAGAGGTATTGTTTTGACTAATAATGGAGAATGAGTTCTTGTCTATAATTGTACTTTCTGAAGGGGAAAATAACATAATTTTAGTTTTTGATGCGTTGAGTGATAGGTGGTTGTCTATTATCCAACGTTTGGTATAAGAGAAGGCATCCTGAGTTCATTTTAAGAGAGGGGAGGTGGAAGTGGCAGAGCAGATGATCATAGAGTCATCTGCATGTTGAATCAGTTAAGCACTAGGAATGTTTTGGAGGAAGTCATTTATGAAAATGTTGAACAGTAGGGGACCCAATATAGAATCCTGAGGTACGCCTGTAGATGTATTAAGGAAGGAGGAGATGGCTTTTTTCCATTTGACAGCTTGTTGTCTTTCAGAGAGGTAACTAGAAAAACAGTTGACAGAAGAGTGGGATCAGTTTAGATTAGAGAGTTTAGAAAGGAGAAGGTTATGGCAGATACTGTCAAAGGCCTTGGATAAGTCCAGAAACAGTGTGAACATTAGACAGATGGAATCCTAGGCTTTGTTGACGGTTTCAAGGAAGGAGAGGAGAGCATTTGTGGTACTGTGGCCAGGTCTAAAACCATGTTGTGTGGGGGTAAGTAGGTTGTTGTCTGTGAGGTAGGGTAGAAGTTGAAGGTGAATGCACTTTTCTAGAACTTTTGAGATAGGGGATAAGATAGCGATTGGCCAAAAATTAGGAATGTTGTTGTTATTACCCACTTTGTGAAGGAGAATGATGTAGGCCTTTTCCAGAGTAGGTGTATATAGCTTTCTTGGATTGAATGGTTTATTAGACTGGAGATGGGAAAGGTGATGGCATCAACAGCAATTTTGAGGAAGTAGGAAGGAAGGTCATAAGGGGCATTTGAGCATGGTTTCAGTTTCTGAAGGAGTTTTTTATGGTGAAGATAGGAATGGGCAGTGGTGGCTGGTGACTTCAAATCAAAGGGGGGCTGCAGGAGACAGCTGAATGGGTGAGGTCAATGGAAAGGGGTGTGGCCAGCTAGAAAGGGGAGCAGCTATGCTCAAAAGCACAAAAACTGTAACTTTAATTAAATACGCTGCCCTGGGTGCCGAACCATAATTCTGAGAGTCCAATCAAGACAAAATAATGTGTAGAAGAAAAAAATATTTAAATGCATTGGCTGCATGACAACTTACTTAATATCTAGATGGAAACAAAAAGGTTGTGAGGCATGAAAAAATAAATTACTTTTTAAATACATTACTGGAATGCCAGTCAAAACCAAGTATAAGAAAAACAAGCAGCACTCAACTCAAACCACTTCTCCTTGTACTGCAGTTCTAATTGTAAAAATGTTTCTTATCCAAAAAAGACCTGCTGCCTGACAACAACTATCTACTTGTTTCATGGAGAAAACATGATAAAAGTAAAAAATTAAGAGAACAAGAAACAAGCTCAAGATACATTGCTTAAAGCAGCGAGTGAACCATGACTCGAACCAGGAAAAGTGTTTAATAACAAAGTTCTCACAAATTAGCAAATCCAAAATGTTGTAGGTTAAGCGCTTTCATCTGCATAAAAAAAAAGTTTTTAAATGGAAGTGTATAAACTGTTTTATTTGTTCTGATGAAGTCTGCTTATGCAGATGAAAGCGCTTAACCTACATTTTGGATTTGCTAATTTGTGAGAACTTTGTTATTAAACACTTTTCCTGGTTCGAGTCGTGGTTCACTCGCTGCATTATAAATCATTGCATAGACGATGGGTTGCCGTTTTCCATTTGGTGGTTAAGGTGTTGTTTTTGTCCTATTTTTTGTACATTGCTTAAAGGATTAGTGCACAGTTTATGGACCATACACGATAGATTGGCATTCTGTTTAGTTTACAGGTAAAGCCTGCAAAGGTGACTGCAAGTCTCTAACAAATGTAATGAGCTTCTTAAAATAATTTAATCCTGTCCTTTATTACAAATACTGTCATATGCATTTCAATACCCAAGGCTTATACGTTATCTATTTATGCAAGTATTCTCTGCATGGCAACAACAGAAACACTTTCAATGTTGGTAATTCTTTAACAATATGCTTATTAAAGCTTACTTGCATCTTACAATCTCAGACAAGCATACCCGATGACCATTAAAGCATTGCTACTTAAACACAGGGCAACAGGCACTTTCTGAATAATATAAGCATAAATCAACAGTATAAAAATATGACAGAAACCAGAACATTCTGCAAAATCAAGGACAGATGAAAAGCCACTGTAGTACTTGTGTCTACCTTGGATGGGGAGATACTCTACACATTTACACTGCATAACTGCTCCTTGCCTTGCTTGGACACATCCAGAGTCACTACATGGGGGAGTGGGATGCAACACATATTTCACGATTTGAAATGTCTCTGGCTGACTGTGATGGCCCTGACACATTTGTCATACCTCTCAACCTCAGAGCAAGAAATCTGGACAAAGCCATACATAGAAGTGGGGCAAAGGCTGAAAAATAAGGACATTTTTTAAAATATTGCTCTTATAAACGTAGAAAGATAATAGAATAGTTAGTCTTGTATTAGTATGAATTTTCTGAAGGGTATGAAATCTGAAACTCAAATGTCTGTCATTATATTTTAACTTCACTCTTGATTTGATGATTTGCCACTAATTTGCCAAAAAAACCCCACAATTTTATGACAAACGGACCAAAAATGTGATGCAAAAATATAAAATAGCCACACAATACAGCTGGGAACCTGTCAAAGAAGGGACACTTTTTTAATATTAGTACTGCTAACTTGAGCAGCTGACAAAATAAAATAATCTACATGCATTTCTGAAATAAAAGTACTCTATAACTATGATTATTACAGTTATTTATTAATTGTAAACCCTCCACGTTTTCTTACAAAATTGCCAAAATTGCCATTTTGCGGAGGGATTATTAGGGGAAGAGCAACATTTTGAGCCAAAATCGGGGACAGTTGAGAGGTTTGGATATGCCTAATTCTGTAAAGCAATTTATTTAAATGTACATCTCAACCTGTTACTGCAGGAAATTTGGACAAGGGAAAATATAGTGGGGGAACATATAAGCAGTACTAAAAATTGCTCTTGTATAAACTGAGACAGTTGATAGAATAACAGATCATGCTTTAGCATGCATTTTTCTAAAGGTTATGACGTTTGAAACTCAGTGTCTGTCATTATTTAGTGACTTAATTCCTAAATGATTTGTCAGAAAACCACAAATTTTATGAGGAACAAACCAACAATAGGAAGCAAAAATCTATTCATTCTGCAAAAATCTGGACAATTGAGAGGTATAGTTCAGCCGGGGCTGTCTTTGAGTTTGCCGCCCTTCCCCCCTCACAAAATCATGGTCGAATGGAGCCTCCCCCCATGCAGCCATTCCAATAAACTATTACTTGGCTATTTCACCCTATTTACCATAAACACTAATGTGCATACTGCTTTACTTCTGCGATGATTTAGACTTCATTTGAAAGTTTATTTTGCATTTTACAGCACAAACACTAATAGATATCTGCTAAACAAAGCAATGCAGACTCACAATGAAAACAGACTTAGCATTAAAACTTCTCTGCCCTTGAAACTTACATTCATTGAAACAGCATTGAAACCCACATTCAAAGAAAATACATTTTGCCAGTGGCAGATAAAGATTAACTCTGGGCTGTTTTCAAATCACAGGCCCCTTGCACATGAAACATATTCATGCTCTTTGATACACCTTCCCGATTGTATTCAGTTATATTCCTTGTACAATACAGTACAGCTTTAGAGGGAGTTTTAAATTTATTGTTTTGAACATTTTTCTAGTAAACAATGAAACAAAATGCATGCACCAATAATGACAAAACTGCCCAATTCAGAACATTTCCATCATAAAAGTCTACTCAAACTTCTACAGTCCACCAGTATAATTAAATATGCACACTCTCTGAAGAAGTAAAAGTCATCTAAATAATTCCACATTAAAGATATCTGTAACTGATGAAGAGGTTGCTGCTAGCAAGCAGCTTTATATTTCATTGTTTCATCTACAGATAAAGTGCCTGTTGCCCTTGAGAAATAAATTGCCTATGTTACACTAAAAAAATGATAAGCTAGTAGTATTGCAATAGGGAATGGATGGCAAACTAATAATAGGTTCATAGTTACTAGGTATCTTTGCCAAAAAGGACTGCAGCATCCACTCCCTTTGCAACACAGTACAGTATCAGCAATGCATCTACCTACTGTGAGAGTAGAACCCAATGCCTTCTCCATCAAAAGCAAGTACACTACCTGTTGTGCTACTAACAATGTGAGCAGACTCAGCATAAGCAGCACTAAGCTCTCAGCTCCTTGTAAAATATATTCAACATTCAGCTGTATCTCTGAACTTTGCAACACAAGAAATCTGGAAAAAGCCAAAATTTACTTGGGGGGGGGGGGGAAGCCCCAAAATCCGGGACACATTTTAAGCATTTCTTGTATAATGTTGGAAAGTTGCTAGAATCAAATGCTGTGTTACCACCATACATTTCACTGCCAAGTCTTGAACCCAGGACCCTGTGCAAAACAGTCAGAGCACCATATCACTATGCCAAATCAGCTCTTTTGTGAAAGAGAGGAAGACTGAAACTTAAATGGCTACCATTTAGCGAATTCAGTTCTCACCATAGCTGTCAAGTTCTTCGCACAAAACACCTGAACAAAGCCAATAATGAGGGGAATACAGCCCCCAAACATATTCAGTGAATTCAGTTCTCACCATAGCTCTCAACTTCATAGCAAAAAACACCTGGGCAAAGCCAGTAATGGGGGAATACAGCCCCCAAACATATTCAGTGAATTCAGTTCTTACCATAGCTCTCAACCTTAGCACAAAAAACCTGGATGAAGCCAATAATGGGGAATACAGTCCCAAAATTAGGGAATAATTTCAAATATCCATCTTATAAACTTAGAAAATTGCTTGAATGAAAGGTTTTGTGTTACCATGTACTTTCTGAAGAATATAAAGTCTGAAATTCAAATGCTTGTCATTTTATTTATTTAATATTTGTTAACCAGGAAAGCCTGACTTGGAACAAAAGCCAATTTTCAGTAAAGGCCCAGGGAGAAACATTCCAGACACATCTTTGTAAGATGGGAGGACACCAGAGCACCCAGAAGAAACCCACACAAACACAGGGAGGACATGCAGACTCCACACAGAAGGCACCCCAGCCAAAATCAAACCAGAGAACTTGTAGCTGTCAGGCAACAATGCTACCATTGCACCACTGCACTACTGACTGTGTAAAGACACAAAAATACAGAAACCACAGATTTTATGAGGAGCAGAACAGAACAAATATGAAGCAAAATTCTGCAATTTTTTTACAAATGGTGGTGGGTAGGGAATTCAGGCTCTTGCCGCCTGGGCCCAAGGTACAGGTTTCAAGCCTGTGGTATTCTCTACCCACCACCTTAAAGTCCATAAAACAGGCAGCCCACACACACACACTCACACACACACACACACACACACACACACACACACACACACACACACACACACACACACACACACACACACACACACACACACACACACACACACACACACACATGTTCCATACCTTAAAGTCCATAAAACAGGCAGCCCATTTCCTTAGCAAACTCCAAAGTCCATTGTATTCCTTCCTGAGCCCGAAGTCCATACCATCCAAAAGCCCACAATGAGAGCAGGTTCTTCCAGCGAGAGCAGAGAAAGATGGGTGCTACCCAACCTGCGGACATTGCAGTCCATTCCCCTTCCAGTCTATGCAGTTGTAACTGCATAGACATCTGGGATAGTGCTGCTGAATGCTCTCTTCCTAATCCGGACTGCTGGTGAGACAGTCTGGATTCTGTGTGCATGCTCCAGACTGGTTCAACAGCAGTCTGGATATCAGGAAATGCTGTGAGTGTGCATGCTCGATGTTCTGCGACTCATGTTTGTTTTTCTTTTATTAGTTTTTATTTTATTTTCTTTTATTAGTTTTTCTTTTCTTTTCTTTTTTTACAGCTGTGGGGCTGCAGTCCTGCAGTCCAATAGCATGAGCTGCTCCTGGGAATAGGTTTGATAGTGAATTAAGGCATTTGGGTGGTGGTAGTGTTTGGGGAGGTTGAGATAGGAGGAGGCAGAGGTGAAACTTTGTTGGGGAAGGAAGTAGTGAATTTGGCTATAGAATCAATACAGAAGGAGTTAAATTAGGTGGCTAAGGAGAAGTCTGGGACATTTGGGTCAGGGCAGGAGTTGTCTCTTTTGCCAGGATTGAGGAGGGTGGTGATGCCGTTACAGAATTTTTGGGGGTTGACCTTGTGGTTATTTTGAAGGGTGGAGAAGTAGAATTTGCAGTCGGACGCAACACGTTTTTTTTTTACTTTGTTACATAGTAGCCTATGTTCAGTCAGGGTGATATGGGTTTTATTTTTCTGGTAATGTTTCCAGGCTTTGTCATGGAGATGCATGATGGTTGTAGTTTATTTGGTTAACCATGGAACAGTTTTACTTCTAATTCTTTTGGTTCTGTAGGAAGCAAGGATATTTAACAAGCCTAAGAATTTAGTATTAAAGTAGGCTACCTCATTATCTAGGGAGAGGGCTTTTAGAGGACTCCAGTTTGTGTGCTTTAGAGAGCTAGAGAAGCTTTCATGGTTGAAGGTTTTGAGAGAGCAGGAGGAGATATAAGTATGGGATATTTGTAAGGAGGAGGGAAGGCGACAGACGAAAGAGGGAAGATGATCACTCAGAGTGTCAGGTAGGATACCGCTGTCACAGATGTGTTGGGGGTGGGAAACAAGAATCCAGTCAAGAGTAGTAACCAGAGGAGAAGTGTTTTGAGGGCCTGGTAGTAGACTTTATTAGTTGTGAGAAGTTGTATAAGTTTATGTTATGTGGAAAAGAAGGAGATTAATATCAGTCCAGTTAATATTAATGTCACCGAGGATTATGGTCTCGTTGGTAATGTTAGAGGAGAACCAGGAGAGGATATCCTCAAGAATGGGGATATTGTCTCCTGAGGGAATGTAAAGAGTGGCTATACATATGTGTTTGTTTCTATTAATCTGGAGGAGAGCCAGGGTTAGTTTGGCATTGGTGAACTGGGGTATGGGTTTGGTGAAGGGAGTAACTGTAAGGGAGGAGGAGTAGAGAAGAGCTACTCCACCACATTCCTTGAGGGTCCTGTCATTTCTAATCATATTGTAGTTGGGGGGAGTGATTTCAAGATGTTTTATATGTGGCTTTAACCAGGTTTCAGTAACAGATAGGATGTCTGGGTGGTTATGTAGGAACCAGGCATGGAAGTTTGGAATCTTGTTACATAAGCTTCTAGCATTCAATGTAGTGAAAATAATGGATTTGAAGGATGATGGGGAGAGGGAAGGGATGGGTTTAAATGAAGAGAGGTAGAGGGACCAGGGTTTGGGTGAATGTCACCAGAGAGGAGGTTGGTAATAAGTTGATGAATATGAGAAAAGAGAAATTTAGAGTGCTTAGTGTCCCATTTGAGAGTTGGGTGTTGTTTTATAGTAGTGTTGTTAGGATTGGGGATGAGAGGGACTGAACATGAATGAGTTTATAAGGGAATAGGAGGTTGCTATTGAAGAAATAGAGGTGAAGGGATATAGTTGTATAGATGTAGGGTATGTAGAAGTTATATGAAAGGAGGGACAGTAATTAGAATTTGGAGGACTGGTGAGAAGGTGAAGGTAGGTTGGGAAGAGAAGAAGAAGAAGAAGAGGAAGGAGTGCAAAGGAGGTAGGTTTTAGAGGCATAATAGTGTTCGAGTATTGTGGTATTGGGGAAATTGTAGTAGAGTGGAGGGTAGAGTGGCTATGGGAATAGTCAAGTTAGTTCTAACATGGGAGATAGCTAAGGGGAGTGGGGGGAGGCATTGTGTGGTTGGGACTGATGGCCTTGTGATTGTACCTTCTGGGTGTGGGAGTGGTGGTATGGATATGTGTGGATGTAGTGGGGGTGGGTGGGAATTGGTGGCAGGGTAGAGGAGCGGAGTGAGCCCATAGGGTGAATGTAGTGGGTTAGAGCTGAGGAAAAGGAAGGTAGCCAACCAAAGTCCAAATGGCATTCTCAAAAATCTGTACCTTCCAAACAGAGTACTGAAAGTGGTTAGTAATAAAGATTTTCGGTCAAGCAAAATTTGCCAAAATGACCCCTTTACATCCAAGACAGAAAAAACAGTGGCATTTGGCATAAGAGCTGCAACTTCTTTGACTGTACCCATTGGATAATGAGGTCTTTTCAGTGCCTTGTTCAAATCTCTTGGATCAATACATATTCTGATGTCATCAGAGCTTTTCTTATGAGCTACCATCATGGAGCATACCCATTCAGTAGGTTCATCGACTGGACAAATCACACCTTGTTGCACCATTTTATCTAGCTCGGCTGTTCTGCATGGCTACTGGAACTTTCTGGGATGGCTTGACAAATGGGCTGACATCTGGGTCTAACTTTATGGAGTACACAACTGGAAGATTGCCTAGTTTGTCTTCAAAGAAATCAGCATAGGTAGAGAAAATATACTGGGTAAAATAATAGTGGTGTTTTAAGCTAACATGGTAGATTTCCTTGTTAAATGAAGCAGTCCCATTTTCAAACTGTCTTTAAGCCCTAATAATGGCTGGATGTGCCTCTTGACCACATAAAATAACAAGTCATAGCTTCTTCCAGCAGAGTAGCATGAAAGCACTACTGAGCCTTCTGTATGAATTTCTTCACTACCATAAGCAGCAAGCTTTGCAGACAATGCCAAATCAAACTCCTCACCAGCACATACTCTAGCAAATGTTTCTGCTGACATAACATTGCACTTTGAACCTGTGTCATCTTTGAGCTCTGTGGGTTTGCCATTTATCTGAACAGAACAAAATACTTCATTCTTTGCCCATAAATCTACTGCATTACCTGTTTTACTAAGCACTAACACACCATCACCATAAAAAGTAGGGTCACAGCTTTCTAATTGATCAACTCATTTTTTGAAATGTTCCCTTTTAATAAAAGAATGCGTGCCTTTTGGTTTGCAAAACCTTTTGAAGTGATTCCACTTACTGCATTTGTGGCATTGCTGACCAAAAGCTAAGCAGTTTTCTCTTTTAGATTCATGATTACCACCACAATTATGAAGTTAGCAATGAAGCTGGGTGGGGGCCCATTATTTGAGTTTGTTGATTCACTCTTGTGCTTCACTGAGGCTGTGCAAACTCTGAAATTTGCTAAAAAGCTCTGGGGTTTGCCAGTGACTGCTGATAGGGTTGCCATTGCTGCCATGTGCTTGGGCCAGTTTCTTTTGATCATGTGATGCATACTATCAACATGGGCTTTAAATGTTACTGGAAGCATGCATTTCTCATTTGTAAGCATATTTGTGTGCTTTTCTGTGACCTCATATATCTGACAAATCTCTATGCCCTTATTCAAAGTTAAATCACTGTCACAAAGCAAAATCTTTCTCACAGCATCATCTTTAATACCACACACAAGTCTGTCTTTTATCAACTCATTCCTTAATTTACCAAATCTGCATGTTTTAGCTCTGTTTCTCAAATCAGTTATATATGCTGCAAAGGTTTCACTAGACTTTTGATCCCTTGTGTCAAATAAATGCCTTTCCATTGTAATGTTCGTTTGGAGGTTACATATTTCTCTAAATTTATGTTTTATGCACTCAGGGTCTTCCCTTGGCTCAGCCTGTGCAGCAATATGATGGTTTTCCCCCTCTCCTGCAAATACAGCAGGTACATACACAACTGAATGCTCCCTTTCAATGGCTTCTGACCCAGCTAAATTAAACAAAAATAAATGCCTTTGTACAATTATCTTTATCAGAAAATGCAGCCTGTATGAAAATAGTGTAGTCTTGCTCAAACACTCTCCATTTTTCTGCAAAATTAAAACACAAGTGGACCTGGTTTTCGAAATCTGTCTGCCATGTCAACAAATTATGCACAAACACACTGTAAAATATGGCCCTTGTAATTAGATATGAACAAGCTCTCACAGGAGCTTGTAATAACAGTCAAATGCACAGTAAACTCTTTGAAACACTGTACTTTGACAAATATGCTTTGAAATGGCTGTATTTTGTGAAATAACGGTACTGTAATACTGCAACAACATGCGAACACTTCATACACTTCTGATATCTCAAATAGCTTTAATTAATATGAAAAAGTACATGCTGAGCTACAAATGTGGTCATTTTCTTTATTTCATTTGTGTTATGCAATTTGGACTTTATTTCAAACATTTTCTGTAGTAATGCAAATATTTATATCAATATGTCACAGTATCGGACAGTTTGTTTACTTAAAATATCATTTAGAGTGTTCTGTATGCTAGAACATTCTGTATGCTTTGTTTCATATTTTGTGAATAAGAAATCATTTTAGCAAGTTTTAACATCTGAAATTCTTTTCTGACCTGTTTTGCGAGATATATGTGAAGTAGGGATGGTCCACTCCTCTATATACCCCAGTCTTAAACTGAGTGCCTCTCGGTCTTGAATCTGGAGAGACTGGATCCCACTTCTAACACCATGTTGCATGTCTCTCTCTACTATAGATGAAAAACAGGTGGGTTAGCTCATTTATATGCTTTATTACATGAAAACACATCAGGATGGATAGCAGCATTGCAAAATATAAACAAACTGATTAACAGACAGACTATACAAACATACGTGCTTACGTCTCAACAGCTAACTATAAAATGGCAATCAGGCTCGAATGTGCTCAGTATTTATACACTTGTGCAAGCCCCTAGATAGCTTATTAAAGGCATACATGCACATTTATCTACAGTGCTGTCAGTCACGGGGGATGTAGTGATGGTCCTGTTGTCACAGGGGTAGGGCAATAGTGATGGTGCTCTCAGTCACAGGCAGGGGAGTAGTGATGGTGCTCTCAATCATGAGGAAAGTATTGATGGTGTTGTAAGTCACTGGGGGGAATAATGATGGTGTTCTCAGTTTTAGGGGTGGGGCAATAGTGATGTGCTCTTATTCACGGGGGGAGTAGTGATGGTGATCTCAGTCACAGGGTAAATAGTAATGGTGGTCTCAGTCACAGGGGTGGAGTGGTGATGCTGTCAGTCACAGCAAGTGAGTACAGATGTGGGTTTCAGTCACAGTGGAGGAGAAGTGATGGGTGCTTTGTGTCACAGGCAAAGAGTAGTGATGGTTCTCTCAGACACAGGGGGGAATAATAATGGTGGTCTCAGCCAAAAGGCAAGGAGAGCAGAGTCACTGCTGTCAGTCATGGGGGAGTATCAATGGTGATCTAGTCACAGAAAAGTACTGATTGTGCTCTCAGTCATAAGGGCATAGTTATTTTCCACTCAATCAAAGGCATGGGGCAATACTGATGGTGCTCTCAGTCACAGGGATGAGGCAATACTGATGGTGGTCTGGGTCACAGGGGAGAAGTACTAGTGCTGTCAGTAACAGGGAGAGTAGTTATAGTGCTCCTGTCACAAGGATGGGGAGTAATAATGGTGCTCTGAATCATGGGGGAATACTGATGGTGGTCTCAGTCACAGGGAGGTGTGAGTACTGATAGTGCTGTCAGTCACTGGAGCAGTAATGATGGTGTTCTCAGTTTCAGGGTTGGGGTAATTGTGATGGTGCTCTCAGTCAAAGGGGGAGTAGTGATGGTGCTCTCAGTAACAAGGGTGGAATATTGATGATGCTCTTTGTCATGGGGGAATAGTGACAGTGATCAAAGTCACAGGGACAGGGAGTAGTGATGATGATCTCAGTCACAGGGGGAGTAGTGATGGTGTTCTCAGTTACTGGGGAGTAGTGATGGTGCCTTAGCCACGGGGGTAGTGATCGTGGTCTCACTCACAGGGGAGTAGTGGTGGTGTTCTCAGTCATGGATGAAAAGTGATGGTGTTCTCAGTCACGGGAGGGAAGTGATGGTGGTCTCAGCTACACAGGGAGTAGTGATGGTACTCTCAGTCATTGGGGGAGTGGTGATGGTGCTCTTAGCCACAGGGAGAGTAGGGATGGTAGTCTCAGTTACAGAGGGGAGTTGTGATGGTGCTGTCAGTCACGTAGTGAGAGTAGTAATGGTGATCTCAGTCACAGGGGAGGAGTAGTGATGGTGCTCTGAGTCAGAGGAGGAGAGTACTAATATTTCTTTTAGCTACAGGGAGGGGAAGTAGTAATGGTGGACTCAGTCACAAGTCAAGGGGAGTAGTGTTGCTGCTGTCAGTCATGGGGGGAGTATTAATGGTGTTCTTAGTCACGGGGAGTAGTGATTGTGCTCTCAGTCAAAGGGATTGTGCAATAGTGATGGTGCTCCCAGTGACAGGGATGGGGCAGTACTGATGGCGCTCTCAGTCACCGGGGTTGAAGTGATGGTGCTCTTAGTCCCAGTGAGATGGGAGCAGTGATGGTGCTCACAGTGTTGTGGGGAAGTAGTGATAGCTCTCAGTCTCAGGGAAGGGGGAGTAGTGATTGAACTCTCAGTCACAGGGAGGGTGAAGAGTGATAGTGCTCTCAGTCACAGGGTGGGGGGGAGTAGTGATGGTGTTCTCAGTCACACAGAGGGGGTGTAGTGATGGTGCTCTATGTCACAGGGGCGGGACAATAGTGGAGTGCTCTCAGTTACAGAGGGAAGTAGTGATGGTGCTCTCAGTCTCAGAGAGAGTGGAATAGTGATGGTATTCTCAGTCACAGGGAGGTGCTAGACTAGTGATGGTGTTCTTAGTCACATGGAGGGGGGAGTAGTGGTGGTCCTGTCAGTCACAGGGATGGGGGAGTAGTGATGGTGCTCTCATTCATGGAGTAGTATTGTTGGTGCTCTCAGAAACAGCAAGAAGGGAGTAGTGATGGAGTTCTAAGTCACAGGGGGAGTACTAATGGTCCTGTCAGTCACAGGAGGAGTGCATTAGTGGTGGTGTTCTCTATCACAAGGAGAATTAGGGGGTATGTTGATGCTATTCTCATCCACAGGAGAATAATGATGGCGTTCTCAGTCTCATGGGTGAGGTAATACTGAAAGTTAGTGATGGTGATGTCAGTCTCAGGGAGAGTTGAGTAGTGGTGGTTGTACCAGTCTCAGGGAGGGGGGTGTAATGATGATGCTCTCAGTACTGGGGGAGTAGAGATGGTGATTCCAGTCACAAAGCAGTGGGAGTAGTGGTGGTGCTCTCAGTAACAGAGATGTGGGGAGTAGTGATGGTGCTTTCAGGGTCACAGAGAGTGGAGTAGTGATGGTGTTCTCAGTTATGGGTGTGTAGTGATGGTGCTGTCAGCCTCAGGGAGGAGAGAGTAGTGATGGTGCTCTCAGTCACATGGAAGGGGAAGTAGTGATGGTACTCTTTGTCACAGGGATGGGGGTTTAGTGATGGTGCTCTCAGTCATGGGTAGTGTGGGATAATGATGGTGCTCTCAGTCATGGGGGTGTAGTGATGGTCCTGTTAGTCACAGGGGTGGGATAATAGTGATGGTGCTCCTAGTCACAGGGAGGGGGAGTAGTGATGGTGCTAGTCATGGGGAGAGTAGTTATGTTTTTTCAATCAAAAAGAGGTGGGGAGTAGTGATGGTGCTCTCAGTCACAGGCAGGTGGATTAGTGATGGTGGTCTTAGTCACAAGGTAGGGGAAAGTAGTGTCGATGCTCTCAGTTAGAGGTGGAGTGGTGATGGTGGTCTCAGTCACAGAGATGTGGAATAGTGATGGTGCTCTCGGACATGAGGGGAGTACTGATGGTGCTCTCAGTTATGAGGGAATTATTGATGGTGCTTTCAGTCACTGGGGGAGTAATGATGGTGTCCTCAGTTTCACAGGTAGGCAATAGTGATGGTGGTCTCAGTCACAGGGGGAGTAGAGTAATGATGGTGGTCTAAGTCACAGAGGAATAGTGATGGTGATCAAAGTCACAGGGAGGGGTAGTAGTGATGGTGGTCTCAGTCACAGAAGGAGTAGTGATGGTGCCTTAGCCACAGGAGATAGTGATGCTGGTCTCAGACACAGAGGGACTAGTGATGGTGTTTTCAGTCAGAGGGAAAAGTGATGGTGCATTGAGCCACAGGAGGAAAGTGAAGGTGGTCTCAGTCATAGGTGGAGTAAAGATGGTTCTCTCAGTCACTGGAGTGGTGCATTACTGATGGTGCTCTCAAGTCACAGCGATAGGGAGTATTGATGGTGCTGTCAGCCACCGGGGGGGGGGGATAGTGATGGTGTTCTCAATCTCGGGTGAGGCAATAGTGATGGTGCTCTTAGTCATGGGGAAGTATTGATGGTTCTCTCAGTAACAGGGGAGTAGTGATAGTGCTCCCAGTCACAGGGAGGGGTTAGTAATGATGGTACTCTCTGTCACTGGGAAGTAGTGATGGTGCTCTCAGTCACAGGGGTGGGGCAATAGTGATGGCACTCTCAATCACAGGGAGGAGGAGTAGTGATTGTGATGTAAGTTTTAGGGAGGAGGAGTATTGATTGTGCTCTCAGTGACATAGGGGTTTAGTGATGGTGTTATTAGTCACAGGGAGGGGGTGGAAGAGAGATGTTGCTGTCAATCACAGGGAGGGGTAGTAGTCATGGTACTCTCAGTCAGATTGAGGGAGTAGTCATGTTGCTGTCAGTCAAAAGGTCAAAAGAAGGAGTGAGTAGTGATGATGCTTTTGGTCACGTGAGGGGTAGTGATGGTGCCTTCAGGAACAAAGGGGAAGTAGTGATGATGCCCTCAGTCACAGGCAAGTAGTGATGGTGGTCTCAGTCACAGGGAGGAGGAATTATGATAGTGTTTTCGTTCTCAAAGAGGGGGTGGGGTAGTGATGATGCTCTCAATCACAGGGAGGGGGAGTAGTGATGGTGCTTCAGTTATAGGAAGAGGAGAGGAGCAGTAATAGTGCTGTCAGTCACAGGAAGGAGGGAATAGTGATTTTGGTCTCATTCACGTGGAGGGAGAGTAGTATGGTGCATTCATTCGTTCTCATGGAGGTGGAGTCATGATGGTGTCTCAGTCATGCGGGAGGAGTGATGGTACTCTCAGTCACAGGGAGGGAGGGAGAAGTAATGGTGGTCTCAGTCACAGGGAGGAAGGTGTAATAATGGTGCTGTCAGGCACAGGGAGGAGTAGTGATGGTGGCTTCATTAACAGGGAAGGAGTAGTGATGGTGCTGTCAGTCCTGGGGGAGAGTAGTGATGGTTGTCTCAGCCATAGGGTGGAGTAGTGAAGGAGGTGGTCAGTCATAAAGGGAGCAACGATTGTGCTCAAAATCATATGTAAGGGGAGTAGTGATGGTGGTCTCAGTCACAGGGGGAGTAGTGATGGTGGTCTCATACACAAGGGAGGAGTAGTGATGGTTTTCTCAGTCTCAGGGTTAGGACAATAATGATGGTCCTCTTAGTTATGGTGGGGGGAGTGATGGTGCTCTCAGTCCCAGGGAGGTCAGAGTAGTGATGGTGCTGTCAGTGACATCGTAGAATAGTGATGTGCTGTCTGTCTCAGGGAGGAGGCAGTAGTGATGGTGCCAGTCACAGGGAGTGGGGAGAAATGATGGTGGTGGCATTCTCAGGGAAGGGGGTAAAGTGATGGTGGTCTTAGTCACAAGGAGGGGGTAGTGATTGAACTCTCACTCATGGAATGGGAGGACGGATAGTGCTCTGAGTCACAGGGAGAGAGAGTAGTGATAGTGGTCTCAGTCACAGGGAGGGGTGGTAGTGATGGTGCTGTCAGTCTCAAGGAGGGGTGAGAAGTGATGGTGGTCTCAGTCAGAAGGAGGGAGTGTAGTGATGGTGTTCAGTGTCACAGGGGTGAGGCAATAATGATTGCACTCTCAGTCACAGAGGGAAGTAGTGATGGTGCTCTCAGTCTCAAAGAGGGGGGAATAGTGATGGTGCTCTCATTCACAGTGAGGTGAGAGTAGTGATGGTGTTCTAAAACATGGGGGGGTATTGATGGTCCCCTCAGTCACTGGAGTGGTGCATTAGTGTCACAGGGATGGGGAGTAGTGATGGTGTTCTCAGTGTCAGGGCTGAGGCAATCGTCATGGCGGTCTCTGTCACAGGGAGGGGGAGTAGTGATGGTGCTCTCATTCACAGAGAGATGGGAGTAGTGATGGTGTTCTAAATCATGGTGGGAGTGTTGATGGTGCTCTCAGTCACAGCAAGGTGGGAGTAGTGATGGTGCTCTAAGTCATTGGTGGAGTATTGATGGTCCTTTCAGTCACTGGAGTGGTGCATTAGTGATGGTGCTCTCAAGTCACAGCGATAGGGAGTATTGATGGTGCTGTCAGCCACTGGGGGGGAATAGTGATGGTGTTCTCTATCTCGGGTGAGGCAATAGTGATGGTGCTCTCAATCACAGGAAGGGGAGTAGTGATGGTGCTCTCAGTCACAGGGAGGGGGAGAAGTGATGGTGGTCTCAGTACTGGGAGGGTGGGTGTAGTGATTGTGCTCTAAGTCACAGGGGTGGGGCAATAGTGATGGTACTCTCAGTCACAGACAGAATTAGTGATTGTGCTCTCAGTATCAGAGATGGGAAAGAGAGGTGATTGTGCTCTCAATTTAGAGGGAGGGATGACAAGTCCCAAGTTGTGCATCCTGGTGGAATTTGGTGAGGTGACACTGTAACCAGTGGGTGTAAGACTACCCAGGAAGGAAACAGATGGTGTCAATGTGTTCTATAACTGTGATTCAAGCTGTGTCAGCATCATTGTCAGACCTTGTGCAGGTGCTGATTGCAGCTTGTTGGCCTTGCCCAGTCTATTCAAGCTCTCACTATAGTAATCGTAAGTCCTATTAATACACAACACATGTTCTACCATGTGTTTTGGATAAAAGTGTTAGGTGAACCCCTGCAGGTAAATAGCATACACATACCTGTGCAGATGGTCCTCTGAGTCTGTACATCCAGAGTAACAAAGGGGAACATATGCAGTGGTCATTGTGCACTCATCAGAGATAGTTTGTGTAGAATTGCTGTATAGTATATGTGCAATGGTTGCAAAGCTGTCTGATCCACCTGCATACCTCTCAGCTCAAGAAATCTGGACAAAGTCAAATATAATGGAGGCCACAAAGGTCCACAAATAGGCACAATTTTTAAATATTGCTCTTATAATCTTAGAAAATTGAAAGGATAACAGATTTTGCATTAGCATGCATTTTCTGAATAGTTTGAAGTCTGAAATTCAAACTTCTTTCATTGCTTAATGACTTTAATCCTCAATGATTTTTAAGAGAACCTCAATTTTTTGAGGAATGGACCAAAAATATGAGGCAAAAATATGGATATTCTGCGAAAAATCTGGACAGTTGAGAGGTATGTCCTCCTGTGAGACATACTTTGACCCATCCCAAAAGCAATATCCACTCCACCTGGTTTGATACCTATGCTCTCAACATTTCTATGCTGGGATGCTTGGAATGATGCATCATCCATAGGCTTGTAGTGAGAGGTGGCCTCTTCTACATGGTGACATGTCAGCCACTATGTTGCATGCCTTCTGTGAGGTCCTCCCCTCCATCATTTTGTGGGCTTGCTTCTGGCATTGCTGTGTTGTGTGACTTCTGCCACCCACAGCACTGATGCTATAGACTATTTTGTCCTCATATGTACTTTCAGAGGTTAGTGGGAACCCCCTGTCATCAGCAGGGTGCACTCATAGATCCTAAGGGCCTGCAACAGAATGTCATTCTCTGTAGGGCTCAGCTGGTCTGTTCTCTTCAGTCTGTCCCTTTGGAGAATATGTCTGCATGTAGAAAGACAGAGGATCATAGGTGTAGGACAGTGATGTCTGCATAAAGTGACCTAGCTATGAGACACAGTATCTTGGTTTAGCATCACATAACACAGCTGGGTTGCATAGGGCCAGGAAGGCAGGGGGCCACACCTACATTATGGACAGTGGTATTCCTCAAAGGCACCCAAAGTGAACAGGGCTAGAGTGAGACCTGGACATGTCTGTATCTGGGGTGGGTTACATTCAAAGGCCCACAGATTTGGACAGGTGAAATGAGGCTCCATAAGAAGCATGAGTGGGGAACAGATGGGTTTGCTTAGGTCATAGAAGATGATGGACTGTGCTAACAGTGTGTGTGTGTGTGTGTGTGTGTGTGTGTGTGTGTGTGTGTGTGTGTGTGTGTGTGTGTGTGTGTGTGTGTGTGTGTGTGTGCGTGTGTGTGTGTGTGTGTATCTGCACATTCACAGCAGATGTTTCACATTTTGGACACTCACAGAATATGTGTAAGGCAGGGTAGGGGAAGAGGAACCTGCATCTAGACATTTCAGTTCGGATCAGTATTGGGACATTTAATACAGAAGCCTGCGCACAAGTAGATACTCGCATATGGCACCACTGAAATACATTAGAGGTCTGAGTACAGGAAAAGGCAAAGGCAGTCCTGTGGTTGCAGACTGCCATCCCAGAGATACAGTGGTATGCAGGCAATAATAGCAGCACAACTGCAGTTTCAGGTTGCAAGTAAGCATAATGCAATCACATACTGGTAACATACTTCCCAATACTGTTAACATAGGCTGTTCCTAAGCACCCACTTACATTTGTATGACGCTGCTAAAATGCATTATACTACAGACTTGCAGATCATTGTGCATCTCATTTTGGAGTCTGTCTTGTGATACTTCTGTGCTGCCAGATAGACATTAATCTGCTCAAATACTGTTACTGCTTCTGCTTTCTTGTATCACACTTTGGCTTATAATATATTAGGTGAGCAGAAAATGCTGATAATATATACCAATTTACACCATATATATGCTACTGATGCAGATTCCACTGATATCTATGATTTACTGTTTCACAGAGGGGCATCTGTAAACTAAGGCATACAAATGTTTGCTACATGCATCCGCCATGTTGTGCACACCTGTTTATGCTTGCAGGCTTTGAGTATACATTTGCCATACAGCAATCTATGTTAAGGTGTACTATGCACAAAGTGGCAAGTAAAGCTAGAATTGCATACTGCCATCCTGGGTTGCTGTTCATTTGTGGCAATGTCTGCTGATGCAACTGCCTTACTGAGCACACCTGTCTGTTATGCAAAGGAAAGGTGCAACCACTTTAAAGAGCGGGTGCTGGGACATTGTGGACTTCTTTTACATAAGGTACATATCTGATATGACCTAGCAGACCAGCGGACAAGGTCAACTGGCATCCCCTATATTAGTGAGCAGTGCAGACAATGGTATGATGACCCATGCTGCCACTATTCTAAAGATCTCCATATATGGAATTCAGATATTATGAAGAAACACCTGAAATGGTATTGTGTCTGCCATTTCTTCTGTATTTCCTACTGTACTTTAAAACAGTTTTCTGCTTTTCAGAGCAGTATTCCTAATAAAGTTTCTTCCATTCAGTTGTGTGACTGTGGCTATCATTTCATGCATCTGCTACACTGCACCTAAATATTGCACTATAAATACTTCTGCTTCAGTACACATACCTGTGTAGTTCATATTTGTTGTAAAGCTGTGGGCACCCTGTTTTGCTTTGTCCTCTTTGCATATACACATGATAATGTAGCACATATCTCAGGCTCTGGGCACCATATGAGATATCTGCTTGCTTTCACTTACATATGTAATTGTAGTTTCCAATTTTGTCTGCATCTGTGTCATACTTGTCTCATACTTGTATAACATGGCTTGTATGTCCTTTGTGTCATTTTGCACAGGCAGAGTGGGAGGAGATTATCACTGGCTGCCACAGGAGGCAGCCGAGCCATGCCACAGTGGGGTTAACTAACTTTTGTTGGCACCTTTCAGCACTACATACCAGTGGTAACCCATTTCACTAGTGGCACCATTCATTTTGTGCTTCCCTTCAGCATGTCATTCTGACACCTCAGGGCATCAGGTGCATTAGCCGTCACCAACCCCTGCCCTGGCCAATGATGTATCTGAGGTCAGTGAGCAGGATGGGAGTGCATTACTGTGGTGTTTTGACCCCCTTACCAGCAGGTAGCCCATCTAAATCACCTCCACTGACACAGACAGAGCTGGTACATGTACAGAAGGTGGCAGGTGACTGACCATTGACACTTTGCGTTATCAAATATCAACATCTCCCCAACTAGATTGGAGATATACTTGATCAGCCAGTCCATGCCATCAAGCCACCATAGGTGGGTGTCATCCATATCATTGGCCACTCAGACCCAGATCTTCCATCTACTGTATCCCAGCAACATTCCTCTGGGCCAGATGGAAATTGGAACTCTGCCCATATTCCCTCCTATCCCCAACATTTGTCTTCCAACTGTTTGTCTGTTCGTGCATGTCCCAATATCTCCCCTTCCTAGTATGTGCACATCTGGCCTTCTTTGTCTGTATGGTTAGTCTCCTGCTTTTCTCCCCCCTCTGTGCCTTTCACACCTCCACTTTTCCCTCTAAGTGTGTGTGTGTGTGTGTGTGTGTGTGTGTGTGTGTGTGTGTGTGTGTGTGTGTGTGTGTGTGTGTGTGTGTGTGTATGTGTATGTATATATATATATATATATATATATATATATATATATATATATATATATAGAGAGAGAGAGAGAGACACACACACAGGTAGATAAATATAAAATTAAGATCTTCTGCCAACAAAAATAAATATGTCCAGCTTTCCCATTCTGTGTTCCTATTATGTGATCCTCTGCTTACTATCTCCCTTTCCTACTTTCTTGTACCACCTTTCCTCCCTTTCATGAAAACTATAAAGTAATCAGCTAGGTGGGCACCAGGTGAGTGCTTTTTTTATGTGTTACATGTTTGCTTGGGTCTATTTTGAATCAACGAATGCTTAAAAAAGTGAATGCTGATTTATCGACCCTCTTTAAGCAAAAGCTTAAAATCCTGATCACTTGGAAGAGCGATTTTTTTTCCCAGGGAAATAATCGCTGGGCAGTTTTTGGGACTTTACCATTTCCTCGACTGTGGTGCGATCTCGGAGTTGGTATATTTAAGTAGGGGGATTTTGGGGGGGCAAAGCCCCCCACTTTATTTACTGTTTTGAAGTTTGTTTGTTTTTTTTTTTTTGTGGAACTGCGATTTTTTTCCCTGGGAAAAAAAAATCACTCTTCTGAGTGTTCAGGATTTTAAGCTTTCACTTAAAGAGGGTCAATAAATCAGCGTTCACTTTTTGAAGTGTTGGCTGATTTAATATAGACCCATTTGTTCTGCTGCTCAGAGCTGCAGCTTCACACATCAGGCTCCTACTCACACTGTCTGCTGAAAAACCTCATACACATCCCCACAAAGCTCAGGTAAGTAAGTGCCTCCGTACTTTCCCTTCATATGCTGTTGGCTACATTCATGTGCTTTCACTTACATCATTTCCATCATTTCAGTCCTGCTTCATATAGCTTCCCGAAGCACAGTTATCTATCTCCTCATACAATATGTCCCTGTTTAGTTATTCATGTGAATTTTGCTGCAACCATGTGGTGCAACAAGCATCCTGAACCGCAGCTCTGTGAATCCTGAACTCGACGATGAATCTATGTGGTCTGATTATGAACAAGAAGCAGCACAAAAGAGAATATGTGTTTTTATGAACAACATCTTTAAAACCTGAGCATAGATGATAAACACAAACTATGGTCTGCATACCTGGAAATGTATATGAGGCATAGCTATTTGACACATAAATATGCTAAGTCTACCTGTTTTGGAAATGTCTAACTACATAGTTTTGTACAAGGTACAGGAATGCCATTTGTGCTGGTTCTCTCCTTCATAGCATCCTAGCTTTTTCTATTTTATCAGAAGAAATATATTTTGCACATGTATGGTCACTAGGAACAAGTTTTTCAAAGGTGAACTTGTATGTCATAGAACACTTAAGATAGATAGCATCCCAGGTGAATGCTAACCATGAGGCTTTTTTTACTGATGTTCGTAACCTCAGGGGAGATGCTTAGCAATGCCCTGAGTCAATCATGAATGGCAACACTTACACCCAGCCTGAAACTATAGCAAACCTGCTGGCTGACAAGTTCACTTCAAACTTCTCCCTCCCATCACCTCTTACCACAACCAAAGAAATACCTGTAGCCATCCCCCTACCAGTAATTACATGGGAACAGGTCCTTACTGCACTTGCTAAAGCCAAAAACACAGCCTCCATGGGTCCCAACAATATTCCAGGATGCTTTTTAAATAATGTAAAGCAGAATATATCAGGGCCACTCAAAACCATCTTTAACCACAGCCTCTGGACATGCTTTGTCCCAGAGGAATGGAGGACTGTGACAGTTGTGCCCCTGCAAAAGGAGAACCCATCAACTGACCCAGGGAACTACAGAGCGATAAGCTTGACCAGTTTATCTGCAAGGCCGTGGAGAGAATTATCATAGAATTGATCAATAACAACATAGGAACTCTCCAAACACTGGACCAGACCCACCATGGCTTTGTCAAAGGAAGGTCTTGCCCACTCAATCTAGTGGACTTCTTCGAGAATGTTACAAGGGCCATGGATGAGGAGAAAGTGGTACACACACTGCTTATCTAGACCTGGCCAAAGCATATGAAAGAATCCCCCACTCAGGGATCATAGATAAACTTACTGAGTTAGGCATAAACCCCTACATCAGCAGATGGATAACAAACCGGCTCACTGGAAGGGCAAATGTTGTCTGGATAGGTGAATCCACCTCTGATAAGAAACCTGTTGCTAGCAGTGTCCCACAGGGCTCAGTGTTGGAACCCCTCTTATTTGGTTTATACTTCTCTGAAGTGAAGGCCAGTATTGGGAGCCTCTGGTTCACCAAGTTCACTGACGACTGTAAGCTGGGAGCAATCATTGAATCCCCAAATAATGCTGACATCCTGCAAACAGACCTAATGACAAATGCCTGGTGCCAAAAATATGGTCTGAGACTAAATGCTAAAAATGCATAATCATACCCTTCAGTAAATCAGATATCCCTGCAAATTATAATATTGATAGCACACCCCTAAAAGTAGACCCAGTGGTGTGGGACACAAGAACGCAGATAGATAGTAACCTAAACTTTGACCACCAGGTAACTATGGCAGTGAGGAAATCCTTCTGTGTGGCTCAACTTAAAAGTAAAGGCATGGCATCAAGATCAAAGGAAGTCATAGTACCATTGTACTTGGCCCTTATCAGGCCCATAATCAAGTATAGTGCTTCCTTTTGCATGTACCTAACCAGGCACTTACACCAATTGGAGGCGCCCCAGAGGTGTCTCACTAAAAAAATACGAGTAAGACACATATCTTATGTGGACTGACTAAAGGCCCTATCCCCTTACTCAATCTCATACTGTTTATTGAGAGGTGACTTATGCCTGACCTACAAGGCATTCTCTGATCCAACCATGATGAAAATGTTACGCATTCACAAGAAGAATTATACAAGGGTTACGTGTTCCATGGACCTGAATCTTATTTGTGACTCTAACAGAACTTGTAGGAGAAAGAGATTTGTATCCCAAAGCCTACCTCATCTATGGAATAAGCTTCTCATGTTTGTAAAACAAAGCCTGTCCCTCACTCTTTTCAAAAAGAATTTGGATAAATGGATGGGGAACTGTAATTCACTACCGGAGTATTGCCCATGTCCCTTATTGACAGAGGCATTCTGTAAATGACTCAGGGCTCCAAAACCCCCAAAACCCACTATCCTGATACTACCCATTCCATATTTGGGGAATTAAGATATAATACTGTCATATCCTGGGTATTATTGGCTAGGTTTGTAAAGGCTCTTGTGCCATTAGCCTAGTAATCAGCTATGAATCTATAAAGAGGCCTAGTACGTGGAACACTACAACTAAGGGCTGTCACTTAAAACTGATTATAGCAACTGTTGCAGTGTACACCATTTTATTACTCTAGAGTTTTCTGTAACATGTCACATTAACAGATTCAAATGCAGCAGTTTTCATCTTTGTCTCTGCCACAATGCAAATGAGATATATTGTCATAAAAGTTTTCCGTGGAAATCGCCAGAGCATTTTAGTTTTGCCATCCACAATCCAAGGACTCAATAGAAATTGACACATACAAGAGTAGGTCATTCTGTTGTTAGGCAGCATGTCACTAACACATTTTCAAGTGCAAACCTCAAGTCTTAAAAAAATATGTACATTTAACAAGAGGACCATGTTTCATTAAAAAGCATCACTCTCTGGTAAATTGAGTGTTGATTAAAAGTTAAACATGAACTTTTCTTTTCAATTCCCTGGTTTCAAGAGCTCTTCATAGGACCCTGTAGGTGGGGCAATGTATTTTGTATTTCTTTTTTTTGCCTAGGTTGAATACAATGATTGACATTATTACTTTAATATGCTTAAGTTCTGACTTGAAAACTAACAGGATGCCTTTTGCCTAAAGCAAAGTAAGATAATGGCACGTTGCCATTTAGTGTTTGTTGCTGTCCTACATTGGTTTATTTGGTGTTACATAATCATCTTCGGTTCTGACTGATCACCTGTGGTAACAGACATTGCATTGTTTACATGTAAATCAGACAGACACTTAAATGTTAGAAATGAGGAAAGCGAATCTACCTTGGCGTCTGCTGGTCTGGCATAATTTGTGTGTGATCTGTGACAGACAAGCTGAGTTTAGTTCGTGACATGGCACAACAGAACTGCACCTGCAGTTGTCACACGGAAGGGTGGAGGAGGAGGCAGAGATCTGCTTGCTGCCATCATGCCTAAAGGGTAAAAGGGTAGCTGTCATATGAGGGATGAAGCTAGAAGTGCATTGCACCTTTATTAATCATACTTAAATGCCACTGCATTTCCCTACATTAAAATTTATTGGGGCTGACTGATATTTAAAGATTTTGTATTCAAGTAAATATTTTCATCAGGTTGTTCTTGATGGTTTCTTAAGTCAACATATGTTGTGATATTTTATACCTTTTGCCAATTGTGACTATTGTAATTAATAAAAAACTTCACAGCAGTATATTACTTGGTATTTTATATTATATTACATATTTGGTTGTGTGTTTCTACACCATAAGGTCTGAGTGCTACATATGCAGACATGCATATATTTGTAAATGTACTGTATGCTTTCAAAAAACAAATGCTTAATTTTGCCAGTTTTATAGAGATTTCTTTAATGAGGATTTATCTGAAATGGTAAAGGTCAAAGTAGCAAAGCTATATAACTGGACAGTAAAAAAGAGGTGCAAGGCAAGTACTTATTTTGGATCTGTGTTACTGAGTTTAGAAATGTTTTCCCCAGAAATGTGATTTGCTGAATGCTGTTGCTTAGAAAAAGCAGCATCAGATGTACAATTGGATGACGAATAATTACAAACTGCACTTAAATCCAAATTTCTAGGACTTGAAGGTAATAATGATTAATAGAGGCCATTACGAGAAGCTTCAGTTCTACCTGATATTATTAATAGTCTCACCTTTTAGCAAATTTAAAGTAAGGTGCAAATCAGTGAAAAGTATTTCGTACTGGCATGCAGTTATGCCTGCAGTTTTGGAAGGCTGCCACTTGGCAATTAGTTTCACCTCACAACTTTCTTCTGATCAGATGACACCCAGGAGCTTTCATCATTTGCAAAACCAAATTTACACTAACAAGCATATCCGTGACTTCAGAGCCAATGGAAAAGAACACTGTATTACTTCACAAGCAAGTATTTCTGCACAGTCAAGAGTGGTTAAATTCACATACTTCTTAAGTAATTTAATTGTAAGGTATCAATCTTCTAAGGTCAATTAAATGACTCACTTGAATTCCTGTGTTGTTTAGTTATAAAGTATGACTACTTTACTTTGTTAAGCAAGCTAAACATTGCATGTGTCATTAAGGGCACAGCTCTTGGAAGAAAAATTACTTTTTTGGTTTTGAAGTCTTCTATAACCCTGATCATTGAGAACAATAAAGTGGTGGTACAGAGATTCATATTTTGTGATGGAAATTATGTAAATAATGAATTCTAATACACTAAATTAGTAAAATATACCTTTGTAAGTTAATTTACAGTTTGAAAACAGAAAGGTTAAAGGTCACATATCAGTCTTTAAACAATGATAGGCTTTAAAATAAGGGGACATGATAAATGGAAAATAACACATTTAAGAAACCTGTTTAGCGGAATCATTTGGCACTGAAAATATATGACAAGGAAACATTTAACATACCCTGAGATGGGGTCTACTTTAGAACAACAAGATACCACTTAACTGAAACCCATATCCCTGAGACAAAAACACTGACAGCACCGACACACCGATGTCCTGGAACACTGACTAACCACTCCAGGTAAGTAACCGTTTGGCCATCCTGTTGAACATTTCCCTTTACCACCAAGGTAGTGTGACCTCAGTGTTGATATATTTAGTTAGGGGGGGTGTGAGGGCACAGTCCCCCCACATGGGTGGATTTGATTTTCTTCCGTTTATGTGTTTGTGTCGGATGGCCGAGTGGTTACTTACCTGGAGTGGTTAGCCAGTGTTCCAGGACATCGTTGTATTGGTGCTGTCGGTGTTTCCATCTCAGTGATATGGGTTTCAGATAAGTGGCATTTCACTGTTCTAAAGTACACACCCTGAGATGCTATGATCTTTGAGTATGTTATGTAGTTTGTGAACTACATAGGATTCTTTCTTGACATGCAATGAGGTGCAGGGAGGGATGAGGTGTCCTCTTTATTCTGAAGCTTTTCATTGGCATGATTATATGCAGAGAGATGAGGTGTCCTCCATGATTGCATAAATATAGATGAGGTGTCCTCTTTATTCAGGAGCTTTTTGTTAACATGATTTGAGCAGAGAGACTAGGTGTCCTCTCTACTTAGGAGTTATTCGGTGAGAGTTCAGTGGGGCAGATATAGCAAACCATGTTTCACTTAGGTATATTTCAGACATTTACAGTGACCCCTTAAAAAGAACAGCAATATTAAACAATGAAAATATACCTATTGTAATTAAGTAAATGCAGTCGAGTACGAAGATACTGCATAGCTCAAACAAAGAAAACAAGAGATCATTAAAACACCAACTTCAATGTTCTGAACTAGCTAGTCCAGCTACATGTCTACTCTTAACTAAAGATCTCAGTGAAAGATTTTCTTAAACTAATTGGTCAGATATGAACATCCCACAGGGCATGAGCACATCTTTTCTGGACTGACCTGCAGCCAATATGTCAATGCTCTAGATGTATTTATTTCTCTGTTTATTTACTTATGTATCTACTTATGTGTTAACCATCTACTTATGTATTTACTATCTACTTATGTGTTATCTATCTATCTATCTATCTATCTATCTATCTATCTATCTATCTATCTATCTATCTGTTTCATTTGTCAACTGACTAAGAAGTCCCTGCAGAACTGCTTAGGAAATGGTCTGAGTCATCAGGGAAATGACAAACATGCATATTAAATATATAGTCACTGTCATTTGAGTACATCAGTATATAAACGAGGCACAATGCAGTTTATGTAATGTTTATGTAATGTTAACACACACACACACACACACACACACACACACACACACACACACACACACACACACATATATATGCATACATACATACATACATACATACATATAAACAGGGTAGAATATAGCAGGAATAGAAACATAATATACAGTATTTTATAATAAGGAATAGTTTTTGACAAAAAATGCCGAAAGGTATTCATAGCACCATACTTTCAGATACGTTTACATAACTGCAGGTCTGACAGCTTTTAAACTGATAGATAATTTGACTGTGTAGTCAGTATTTTTGGAAAAGGCTTATCCTGTATATTGTAAGAGACTTGCTCAGTTATATACTATGTAAATGGAAAAAAAGCCTATGATGACAAGATGGATTTCTTTCACAGCAAATAATCTTAACTCTCTGTGTCAGATTGCCAAACTAATACATTTAGCATCTCAGTATACTAGCATATGGGAGTATTACATGTTTAGAGCAGGGTTTCCCCTCACATAAACTAGAACATCTGTCATTCGTCATTATCTAAAATATCTTTGTGATTAATCACCTCAGGGAATACCCAAGTTGAAAAAACAGAAACATTTATAAAATATCTCAGATGTCAAGATTAAAGGATAACTCTCTAGAAAAGACACCTTTTCAGTCAACATATATACAGATACATATAGGTAGATAATTAAGCAAGAAGAGAACTGTGCATACTGGAAAAAATATAGTCACAGGGAAGCAGTCAGATAGCAATGTAGCAAATATTAAACCACTGTTCCCAAACAAGTCTAACAAGGGAGATTCATAACTGTGCATGAGGCCTGAATTAATTTACCAGAGAATTTTGAATACATCCAGTAGCTAGAAGCCAGCATTATAAGTACTGTGCATGAGCTGCTGCAAGTTTTTATTTTACATGGCTTTTGGGAAGCTTTTATGAAATATATGTGACTACTAGATATTGCTGGTTCAATGTTAAGAGTTATAGGCCAAGTAGAAACTGTGCTACCAATGACCTATTGTAGTCCTTATGCTGTTCTGGAATGTCTGCACTCTGCAAGCAGTCGAGCTAAGAGGCGACAGGTGTTAAGACTGATAGAAGTCAAGCTAGAAAAACTGCCACTATTAACTGAGGGGCTGAAATATCATGGAACAAAGAGGAAAGGAAACCAGAGTCAAGTAAGTTAAGAAGCTCTAAACAGTGCCAAACAACAGTGTTGTCCTTGCTGGGGAATACAGCAGTACAGAGGATGGGTGGTGCATTATAGTCAACATTTTTAGTTATTACATTAACTTCCTTGAATATAGGCTCATAGGTATAGGTATACACTAGGCTAATAACCACTAGAACCCTTAAAAGCCTAGCTGTGCAACCCAAATTTGGCCCACAAATTTAATTTGTGTTTGATTTACTAAAATAGAAATAATTTGAACCACCACACTATAAAAGGCAACCATTTATTAAAATCACACAACGTAAGTACTTTCGGGTTGAAAACCCTTCTTCAGACAACTCACAATGTATTGAGACAATTATTTAAAATACTCAGCAACCAATCACAGTCAGTATTGGACTCTCCTCATTTTAAGGGCGGGTTTCATGGGAATAACCCCATTCATCCCTGGGGGCCTGTCAGCATTCATTTCTATAATTCATTTAGCTTCATGGTATTCTGTTAAGTTGCCTATATCACCCCCTCTTATAGACAACTTAACCACCTGTAACACCATAAAGTCAAAAGTATGCCCATTATTGCTGCTGATATGCTGATATAGGGCATTATGGATGTTACCAGTACATATTGCTGATAAGTGTTGTAGTATCCTATTCTTTAACTTACAGTTGGTTTTACCCACATAGAATAAAGTAGCAGTCCTTACACTGGGCTAAATATATGACATCAGTGGTATGGCAGTCTGCATATGATGTCAAAGAATATTGTTTGTTCGTAACTGGATGAATAAAAGAATTATTCTTCCTAATATATTGACAAGCCTCACAGTGCTTGTAGGGGAAATTCCCCTGCCGTTTAGTATGAATGATGTTGGTCTTAGATCTCTCATTACGCAACAAGTCCTTTAAATTTTTATTATGTTTAAAGCAAAACAAAGGTTGTTGAGTGATAAATTTTTTTAATCTATCATTTGTGTGCAAGATGCCCCAATTTTTTCTAATAATGTTACAAATACCTCCTACATTGTTACTATATTTCAGGGTTACTCTTAATGGTTGTCCTGCTGCTCTCTCCTATAAAATTGTCATCTAGATTATGCACTAATGAAAGGTGCTTCAGACAGAAATCATCTGAGCTAATGAACAATCTTCATGAGAGAGGCTATAAAGCCAATAAGGCATATCGAGCCTTTCAAGATTGTGTTAGAGAAAGATCAACTAGGGCTATGCTATGGTTCTCCAGGGACACCAGCAATCATATGAATGATGAAAGAGCAACAGGACAACTGTTAAGAGTAACCCTGAAATATAGTAACAATATAGGAGGTATCTGTAACATTATTAGAAAAAATTGGGGCATCTTACACACAGATGATAAGATTTAAAAAATGTTATCACTCAACAACCTTTGTTTTGCTTTAAACATAATAACAATTTAAAGGACTTGTTGTGTAATGAGAGATCTAAGACCAACATCATTCATACTAAATGGCAGGGTACCTCTCAACTGTACAGATTTTCGCAGAATGTCTAGATTTTTGGCTCATAATTTTGGCCTGTTCCTCTTTTTTCATGGCAAATCACTGGAATGATCTCATGATTGAAGTCACTAAATAATGACATACATTTGCTTTTCAGACTTCAAATCCTTCAGATAATATATATTAAAACAAATCCTGTTACTCTAGCAACTTTCTAAGTTTATAAGAGCAATATTTAAATTATGTCCATATTTGTACCCCCATTTTGTCAAGCTTTGTCTAGATTTTTTGCATTAACAGGTTGAGAGGTATTCCCTGCAAGCACTGTAAGGCTTGTCAATATATTAGGAAGACTAAGTCTTTTATTCATTCAGTTACGAATAAACAATATTCTTTGACATCATATGCAGACTGCCATACCACTGATGTCATATATTTAGCCCAGTGTAAGGATTGCTACTCATTCTATGTGGGTAAAGCCAACTGTAAGTTAAAGAATAGGATACTACAACACTTATCAGCAAAATGTACGGGCAACATCCATAATGCCCTATATCAGCATATAAGCAGCAATAATGGGCATACTTTTGACTTTATGGTATTACAGGTGGTTAAGTTGTCTATAAGAGGGGGTGATATAGGCAACTTAACAGAATACCATGAAACTAAATGGATTATAGAAATGAATGCTGATAGGCCCCCAGGATGAATAGGGTTATTTCCATGAAACCAGCCCTTAAAATGAGGAGGGTCCAATACTGACTGTGATTGGTTACTGAGTATTTTAAATAATTGTCTCAATACATTGTGAGTTGTCTGAAGAAGGGTTTTCAACCCGAAAGCACTTACGTTGTGTGATTTTAATAAATGGTTGCCTTTTACAACGTTGTTGTTGTTGTTATGTCTTTTGGCTTTTCCCGGTTAGGGGTCACCACAGCTGAATTCCATTCCGCTAATGATTGGCAGCAGATTTTTACGTGCCGAGTTGCCAGCTCTGACGCACAACCTTCAATGAAGGTGCACCCATTCACGCATGTCTCCACACAGAAGATGCTTTAGCTGAGAATCGAACAGGACAACATCTTACTGTGAGGCAACAATGCTACTGCAGCACCACCACCGCAGTAGATGGTTCGAATTATTTCTATTTTATTTGCTTTGCTCCTTGGATATTTGAACCTTCAGTGCATAAGGTCCTATTTTTTTTTTTATATTTGATTTATAGAAGATGATTTACTCACTGCCTCTGTCCATCAGTGGCACAGGAACCAGACCAGGGGTGAATTTCTGATTACCCATCCATTATTCCAAGTTGCGCTTAAATAGGGATAGGGAGGAACTCTGCTTCACGTGGATGGGGATCCTGTTCCAGAGAATGGGAATTCTCTGAGAAACATATAATTTCTCCAATATGTCCTATTTATGTAGCAAGAAAAGTTTAGGTCTTTTAATCTAGTAGATCTGATGCTGTTTGTTTTGCAAATATGAAAAAGATTCATTAAAACAGGGTAAAGGGATGCCTTATGCCAGGCAAAGATCACCTCTCAGAACTCTGCATAATACCAAATAAACAGACAGGGCTTTGAAACGATCAGTGCTGGACATTCTGTTTACTCCTTGTATTCTTTTTGTAAGGAACCTTTGAGGATGCTCCAGTTGCTGCATGTCTGGTCAGGTACATACCGAAGAGGGCATTATACTATATGATGGACCTGATGAGGGCCGAGTACAGTGGTATGATGACCTCTCTGGACCTAGATGTCATGCCCTTTCTTATAAGTTGAGCAATACAGAAGGATTTTTTTACTGCCTTGGAAACATGTTGGCCAAATGCTAGGTTACTATCTACATGATTTCTCAGATCCCTAACTAGTGAATAAACATTTAAGGGTGTTTTCTTAATGACATAGCTACCTGGGAGGGCAGACTTCCCAAAAGGTACTGTAATGCATTTCTTGGTATTGAGTTTTAGGCCATGGCTTTGGCACCAAGCATCTGTCTTCATTAGACCTTCCTGAAGGGTCTTCCCATCTTGGAGGGATTCAATGACTGCTCCCAGTTTGCAGTCATTTATGAACTTGGTGAGCCAGAGGATTTCACATTAGCCCTGACATCCAAAAAGTAGTTGCTGAAGAGGAGTGGACTTAGCACAGAGCCCTGGGGGACTACACTGGTGACCAGCCTCTTTGTGGAGGTGGCCTCACTAATTCTATCTTTCTGGGTCCTATCAGTGTGTCAGTTAGTCATCCAGCATGTTATAAAGGGGTTTATGCCTAGTTCTGTAAGTTTGTTGACAATGCCCAAATGTAGTATGGCATCAGATGCCTTAACCAGATCTAGGTAGGCAGTATGCACATTTTTCCCCTCATCCATTGGCATAGTGACCTTTTCAAAGAAGTACACCAAATTCAGTAAGCATGACCTTCCTTTGACAAAACCAGACTGGTATGGCTCCAGTGTCTCTGGAAGTATCCTATGTTCTCGTTGATGATTTCCATGATAATTCTTTTCATGGCTTTGCAAATAAGATTAATCAAACTAATGGGTCTGTAGTTTCCAGGATCTGTTGAAGGTCCTCACTTGTGAAGGGAGATGACTGTCACAGTCCTCCATTCATGTGACACAAAGCCTGTTTTAAGACTATAGTTAAATAATGACTCCAGGGGTCCTGATAAGTTGTATTTTAGACTATTCAGGTGGCATCCTGGGATGGTATTGGGGCCTGTTGAGGCCATATTCCTGGCTTGCTCCCTAGTTATAGTTGGAGGGGTTATGTTTTTGGGGGGATGGTTGGGGTGGGGTGGGGTTAAAGTTGGAACTGAATTTTCCCACTAACAGGTTTGCTATATTTCCAGGCTTAGTGAATGTGGCACTATTAACCATGTTTTCAACACATTACTATGTGCTGCCCTTGAGGTTTCTGACATAACTGTAGAAGGCCTTATGGTTATATTTCACCTGTGAAGATATCTTAACCTCAAAGTTGGCTTTGCTTGACCAAATTAACCCTCTTAGTTGCCTATTTATTTTGATGAGAGAGTTTTTATCTTTATGGGAATCACCCTTCCTGATTTTATCCATATTTTTTTCATTTTATTGCATATCCTGTTTAATTTTGGGAAGCCACCAGGACAGTTTGTTTCTGGAGATAGTTCTGGGCTTACTTCTGGTAGGTACAGAAGCCTCTATGCAGCCATTGATATGGTTGTACAGAGTTTCTGAGAGCAATTCAGCATAAGCTGGTATATTCTTGGGATTTGGTGGGACATTGAATTTTGAGAAACCATCAGTTAATAACAGGTAATTAAACCTTGGGTTAGTTCTTATCTATTACTGGTTTTAAGGGGATTAATGAGTTGATTTTGATTTCAAAGGAGACAACTTTACAACTAGACGTTAACATGGAGTATGAGACATGGGGGGGTAGAATATTCATCCATATTTGTGAGCATGAGGTCCAATATGTTGGAGCCACTAGTGGGTGTATTCACATTTTTGTCAAGGGTATTTGCGTATACAAAGTCTGGGAATCTCTTTGCCCTAAAATTTGAGGCTGTGTAGGATTCCAGATCTATAGAGGCATACTTAAAGTCTCCCATGAGTAAGGTGTTTGGTTGGATGTTAAGTGTCTCCAGTAGGTCCAAGTATGCATTGTGAGCTTCGTGAGACATGGAAGGTGACCTATAGCTGGTTAGGATATGGTATTGGGTTTTGTCTATGGTGATCTGTTTATGGAGGAACTCCAGCATGTTATCCTGTTTGACTACCCTAGAGGTATGCTTGTTACCGATGTATATTAAGACATCTCCACATTTAGCCCTTGTCTGTGTAGCTACTGGTCTAAAAGTGTGGAAAGCACTGAAACCTTGCACTGCCAGGGTACTCTTTTTTCACTTTAAACCATGTCTCAGTAACTTCACAGATATCTATATTCTCGAGTGTAAGGAAGGCTTGCACAGTGTAGTTTTTTATTCAGGCTCTTTGCATCAAGCAGTAACTTACTGAGGTTCAGATGAGTTGATTTTGCTATGCTGGTAGGTTTGTCAATTTGGCATTGCCTAAAAAAGGCACTATGGGGACAGACAAAACATTTGCCAGTATTTGATAAGCAAAGCAACATGATCTGTTGACCATGTCCCTCCGAGATGACAAACACACAATGCCCTTTGTTGGAGGTTTAACAGCAAAAACCGCACTGCGTTCTAAGTCCATCCTCAGGATAAAAAAATTTTGAGGGTTTGTCAAGGTCAGACCAAACTGAACATACATTAGCTTTTCACAATCTAACTCAAGAGGTTCACATAGCTGAACATTTAAGATTCTAGACAGCTCAGAGATAAAAACAAAAAGAGAGCTCAACAAAGTCACATAATTAAATGAACTACTATTATGCTCATAGCAATTGAAATTTATAATAATCTTGCTGTTAATATTTTAAATAATCTCACTTCTCTTGTTACATTTTCTTGGACAACTACAAAACCAGAAATTTCTCTCATTGCATTAATACAAGTATCTACAAGGTGAATCCATGATAACCACTACTGCCTCCTAAAATCCATGGTAACTTTTGAGAGAACTGGGAGCTTTAGATCCAGTAAATGTTTAGGGTACAACATTCCAACTGAGGAAGCCATCAAGGTATTTAACCCTCTTTACCTTAAGGAAGAGAAGATTGTGACAAGTTAGTAGTTATAAGCCAAAGAAAAATCTTCAATTTGTCAGGCATTTATTTTTACAAGAATCAAATGAATTCAGGAAACTACAGATGCTCATGCACCTAGTCTACAGAACAGAAGCAAAGGATAGGAGTTTGTTGAGTTGAAAGATTCAGTGATCATACAGTTCTGTTTGTGACATTAAAAATGATCAAGCAAGGAGCAGTTTATTTAAACAGAATCAGGAGAGATAGATATATCTCCCAAAGATTGCTATGCCTCTGAAATAAACTCCCAATTCACATGAAGCAAAGCTCCTCAATAAACAACAAAGAGAGCGATAGCGGAAATACAGACACTTACACGAGACACTTATAAACCAGACTTTTATTGTAAGCACTTCCGAAGGGGCAAGTACCCCAACTTCTTCAGACCCTGGCTCGTGTAAGTGTCGGTATTTCCACTATCGCTCTCTTTGTTGTTTTTTGAGTTTAAAGCTCCTCAATAACCCTATTTAATTGCAATCTAGACATTTGGATGGGCGACCGTAAATTCACCCCAGGGCTGGCACCTATGTCCCTCATGGACAGGGGCAGTCAGTGCTGATCATAGACTCTCTCTGTGAATAGCGACCCTCTAACCGAGGTCAATTAGGGAACATGCGTATAACATGACTAGGCTTGTAAAGGCCCTAGGTCCATTAACAAAGCAACCTCCTATGAATCTATGACTCTTGAATAAAACACTGAATGGAAATATGAGCATGCAAATGAAGGGGCTTATAGATGAAATGGAAGTGTATAAGACTAAAACTGTGGCTGAAAACAATGCTAAAATTAGGCATAAAAGAAAATGCAAGTTTATCATAGAAATGTTAGCAAATAGAACATGAGGCATCAAAGATGACATCTGAAAAAGACTACAAAATTAAAAGCCTTGCACGCTAGATGTGTTTACAGGCACACAAAAAGAATAAAAACAGTGTTTAATTAAAACTACAGATTATTTATCATCAAGAACCACTTTGTGAGAGTCTGTAACAAATGAAATATGCCTGTAGAGAAACTTTGCATCTTATTGAAACTAAAACTGTGAAAAATAATAACAATTATGGGATGATAAAAACTATGAAAATGCATACAATGTGCAGTTTACTACATAGATAACACTGTGAACAGTGTTGGGGATAATATACTATTATGGCAAATCAGTTGTCTTCTAGCTTAAAACAGGAGCATAATGTATTATTTTGTGAGAGTCTACATTGCAAGCACTAAAATAAACTGAAGGATGTGGGTTCTATTCCCACACCAGGTAGATTGATTGCTGACAGTACGCTGCAGCATGAGGAGGGTGCTGCATTCCTGAGTGTGCCATTTTTCAGACAAGATGTGAAACCGAGGCCCCATCTGCTTGAGCTGGTGGTAGCTAACATGGACGTAAAAAGATCCCACAGCACCTATTGAAAAGAGTAGGAATCCTTTATTTATATACAAAAATAATTTATTTATAAAATATTTACATATTTACAAATGTTTACATATGTACAAATATATAAATAAACAAATCTGTTTACACATATTCATAATTTCCTTTACAGTCATGCTAAAATTTCATCCCTATTAGACCACCACTTATTTTTCCATAACCACCACCTGATTTTACTCAATATTGTCACTAAAATCCATTTACCATTAAACATAATTTAATTTACTCTTTCATTCCATATAACCCATTTAATAAAAAAATAACATTTTATCTATTTTAACACATTCTTTACTACTATTGTCATAATAGCCATATTTAATCATATCCATGTTTTTTTTATCCATTTATTTTATATCTTCAAAAAATCTTCTTTACATAGTTTTCCCCATAACATTTTTAGATTTTACATTTCAAAAACATATGTTCTGTAGTTTCTTCTTCTTGACAATGTAAACATACAGCCAGATTCAATAAAGCCTACTCAGACAATTTCTACCACATGGTAGTGCACTGTTTTAGATTCAGTAAGTGGCTCAACATGGTGTGTAGAGCTGCACACAGCTGCACAAACAAGGTAAACACCATGGCATGCAAATTACAGCATAAGCTGCTGAATTGTATGCTAATCAACCAATCCAAGATGGAGGAGCTGTTCAACAAGGTATAAAGCAACTGTGTAGACTCAGTGCTGGTTTCCCCTGTGAATTCTAAAATCTATTGGAATACAGCCATGGAAAGGAGTGTACACAGAAACAATGTTAGTGGCTGCTGTTGCTTTAATTTATGTGTATGTACAACAGACTGAAGTCTATGCTACTACTGCTGTTAATAGACCAAGGCCAAGAAGGAGAAGAGTTTTCAGACCCCAGGTAACTTATCACAATCTACATGACATGGAAATTGTAGAGTGCTACAGGGTGGATAGAGACACACTACAGAAACTCTGCAACCTCAGTTGTCCTCAACCAGAGCCAGGGCAAACCGAGGGGAACCTATCCCATTGGAGACAAAAGTATGTGCACCACTTAGAACCTTAGCTACAGGTACATTTCAGAGACCAACAGGGGATATGCTGGGGGTGTCACAGGCATCAGCATCCAGGATCCTCCACCAATTCTTGAATGCTATGCTCTAACACGCTAGTGACCACATATATTTTCCCTGTACTTTGAAGGATAGGGCCAGAAATATGTAGGAGTTGTACCCTGTAACACACTACCTTGAAGTACTGGGTGCCATAGATTGCACACAGATAGAAATTAAGGCATCACCGGGGGAACATGAAAGGCTCTACATTAATAGAAAGGGCTTCCATTCTATTAACTGCTAAGTCATGTATAATGCCAAGGGAATCATCTTGAATGTGTGTGCTGGCAACCCAGGCAGTTACCACAACTCACATATCTAGCACACCTCCCAACTGTATCAGATGTTCACTAGGGGGGATATCCTACAGGGTCATTTACCGGGGGAAACAGGTTATGCAGTGGAACTGTGGCTGATGACACCCATCAGAAATGCATACACATCTGTGAAAGAATGCCATAATGAGGCACACATTCAAACCAGAAATATCATAAAGTGTGTGTCTGAGCTGCTGAAATCGCAGTTCCAGTGCCTATGTACATCTGGGGGAGCCCTGCAGTACAATCCATGTACATGTACTGAAATATTCACAGTATGTGCCATGCTACTCAACATCATTTTAAGAATACAGCTTCAGCAGGATCAATAAGGGGAAGTAGCACACATCCATCCACCAATGCCAAGGTCACCGCAGCCACACGCAGGTGAGGAGTCAGAGGGGGAAGCAGCACCTGCTGTGGATGTAGGCAGATGTAGGTGTTCTTAATATGCCCTGGCATTGGCTAAGAGACAATGCATAGCACATTCAATCATCACCTAATGGCCTAAAACCTTCCTCCTATGCACATACATATAGTAACATTGATGCCAGGCAACTGTCACAACCTTTTCCTCTCCATGTATTGGCTGTGTACTGCTTACATCAGACATAGTCAACCCTGAACTAAAACTTACAACTGCTTGATTTACAAGGTAAGAGTTGAACCTGGAATGTATTGTGTAATAATATGAATGACTGGCATATTCTTGCATGTTGTTATTTGGTAGTATAAGCAAAGGAAAAGGTAGGATATTTATACAGAAATGACATTAACATGTGACAGCAAAGACTTATTTGACTTGTATGTGTCCATTATTAAGTAGTAGGCCTCAGGCATCAAAGATTCACACGGTCATACATCTCAAATGTAGTGATGGTCACTGCATGCCCTCAGTTTAGCACTATACGTTTGCCCTGGAAAATCATTAAAGAAAAAAGTTAGACAGTAATGATACACATTGCAGTTTCAGACTTCAAACCCCTCACAACATCATTAACAATAAAATAAAGATGAAAAATGCTGATGCTATCAACTGTCTAACTTTCTAAGACCAATATAAGTCAAAGGTACAATTACCAGTTCAACATCACAAATGCAAATATACCAAACCCTAAATCAGCTATGCACCCTGAGCATCAGACACAAAGCTTATGTATCCCTGAATCCAAAAGATACAAAACAGGGATATGGCACAGTTATCATCACTTGCACAGAGTGTTTTGGGGGGGGGGGCAGAAAGCCTAGGCTGGCACAAAAATTCAGTATGTGTGTGTGAGTAAAAAAGAGAAGCAGGCAGACATTTAGATAAAGCAACAAATGGAGAGTGAGACAAAATAAGCTTTAAGCTGCACGGCTGAACCGTGTGACCATTGTGTGTGTGTCTGTATGGGTCCTCCTAGTAAAATTGGTGCCTGAGTGCCTGCATGAACACAGCCAAGCTCTGTGCTAGCTCTATGCCTTAGTATGTCAGACAGCTATAAGCCATGCAGGGTAGAGGTGGCAGTTCATCATTGTCATCCCAGACCATGAGAACTGGTTCTGCCAGGAGTTGCACTGGAATATCCATACCCACAGTCACATGCACTGCTGCTACCTGAATGTGACTGATGTCTTCTGGACAAGTTCCTCTCACTAGGATGCCCAAGAACATGATCACATGGCCTGCCACATCTAGGTGTGAACAGCTCAACCACTGACAGAGCAGTAGAAGTACTGCCATTATAGGAGCATGATCGGGTATGGCCATATTGGCTAACAGCAGATGATGTCACTGACTTATGCCCACAATTATGTCATCTCAATCCCTGCAGACATTCCATCACAGACTCTGCTCATTCCAATGTGTCATGCACCATATCCATTAAATCGGCAGCACGCTGGAGGCAGTCATGCATGTCAACCTGTGCCATATCTAAAACCCTAAGCATTTCTCTGGAGCACCTATGGGAATGTGCCTTTGCCTCCATGATGGCACTAAACATACATTGACTGGTACAGGAAGAGACAGCTGGATCAGGTAGACGAGGAACAGCATGCTTCCTCAGAACATGCCTAACAAACCTCCTGCATGGCTCCTTGCCCACATTTTGGCTACAGCCAGAGTCAACAGGCACTGAAGCCACAGTAACCACACTTTCCTTATTGATTGTCTCACTCTCCACCTGTCCAACATATGAGGGCTCACTGGAATGTGGAGGTGTAAGCCTACCGGCTGTGCCTGATGGAATTTCAGGGAATGGCTGTATGTCAACTTCAGTGGTGGATTTAACCTCTGTACCCCACAACTGTGCCCACAACTGTGCCTCAAGCAACAAACACAGGAACAATTAATACCTATACTACTATAGTCCAATATATGCTAACAAAATAACAGTGGTGTCACTATTAAATAGTACATCAATACACACAACAGTCCTGACATCAACATCACACACTAAAATATTTCTTTGAATTGCTCATCAGTACTGGCATAAAAATATTCATTTTATAATGTGCAGGAGATGGCATGCTGTGCATGTCAGATGGTCCTGGAAGAAGTTAAGCAAAAGGTAAAGAAAACATAACACAATTAACAGTAACACAGGAGGTAATACTTTTTCCCCTTTATATGTCCATTAACTATACTTTCAACAAGAACTTGGATGACAAGTCCAACCTAAGCCCAGGTGTAATCAATCAAAATGTGTTGCTAACTGTAGTCATTTTCTATTCCCCCCCAAAAATCTTGTGAATCAGAACTAACGTACTGATTTAAATTGTTTTACTATACAACAGCATTTAGCAATTGAGATACAAAAGCCTACATAGAAGCTCCTCCTGGGACATGCTTGTTGTCCCTGAAACAGTAGCACCAATGTCAAGGGCATGCTGTTCTGTACTTTCCTGGGAGCTGTCTGGATCCCTGACAGTGGACAGGAACTCTTCATTTGCTGTTAGTGGTGGCTCTGTAGCAGGCCCCCCCATGGTACCCATCTAATTACGGGCCACTGCAGCTGCTCTCATCTGTGCAGATAAGATCATGTCAGTGGCCCTATGGTGCACCTGGTCATATGTCCTGCTGTGGCCACCCACTGCATTAACATCTGCAACTATTTGCTGCCAAATTTGTATTCTGCCTGATATATCTCCACTTCTCTTCTCAAGCAGGAAGGCACCATGCTGCCTAAAAGTGTTAACAATGACCTGATTCACAGGGTCAGTGAAAGGTGGTTTTTGAGCATTGAGATGCCTGGGTGGCATAGCCCTAGGTATCCTAAAAGACAACAGAAGGATAATACACATAAGTATTATATAACTACAAAATAACTGTTTCCAGATAAACCACCAAAGGCAGCATTTCAGTATTACCACTGGAGAAACAAACCAGTCTAGAGATTTGAAATACGAACAACAGGCTGGATGCAAAAAAAGGAGAGTAACAATAGCAACATATCTTCTTTTGTGTCATAACTGAAATGCATCTTTGCTCCCCTACCCCCAAAAGAACAGTCAAATGACACATTTAGCTAACAACCCATCTTTGAAATGCAAAAAGTGCTATCAAATGAGCTGTCCCTGAAACACCTCTACAGATTTAACACAGAACATTCCATGTTAAGGTATTGCCAATCATGTATACTTGTGAAATGCCCCGACAGTCATGCCCATGCCATCAATACACTTCTAACTAATGCATACAGATAAAAGTGTAAAAAAGCCTTTGCTAGTCAAAAAAAAAAAAAAAAAAAAAATATATATATATATATATATATATATATAAAAGTATTAAACAGATTTTTCTTAATTACATTTCAGCATATGCAGTATACAGCTGACAAAAATGTAAGCATACCTTCTCCAGTTCAATAATCCTCTGTGCAGATATATCCCAAAGTAATAGCCCCTATTCTATGTTTTCCACATAAACAAGTCTCATCAACTTCAGTTTCTGTAGCTACATGGTCACCTTTTTATGCTATAGATTCAGGGCTGTCAGCACGGTGAAGATGCAAATGAGGTGTGAACTCATTAGAATTGCCGAATCCAAAATACTTGGTTCTGTGTAGCAGATGTAAACATAGTGCAAGCACTCCCTCTGTGTTTGTTTTTAATGAATTGCAACTGTGAATGATTACTGGTAGGGAGAAGGAAAACATAACAGTAATGCAGACTGCCCTGCATCCAGTGGGTATGTCAGGCTATACTTACAAAATGTTAGATGTAAGTTTGTCTAGGTTGGAAATGTAAGTAAGCAGCATACGATTCACAGGTTCTGTTCATTAGCATCCAACCTCCCCTTCATTTGTTGGCAACTGTATATTATATTATTGCCATTTAATATCCTCACACATTTTAAGGACAATGATATAGAATGGCTTACAGACTGCATGTCTCAGATAATTGGTGAGATAAGAAAAGAATGAGCAACTAACACAGAAAGGTAAGACAGAGCTGCATATCTGCAAACAATACTCATAACTGGTTACATGATCACTTAGTGTACTACCTCCAAAAATAATAAATGTACAAATAACACTTGTATGGTTTCATATTACGGTATGACGATGTTGCAGCTGGTTGCATGCAGAATTATTTCAGTTCCTTGCTGCAAATCTGTTTCTATGGCAAAGAGGGATAAGGCACCCTTCCTGTGTTCTGAAGGTTCATTGCCATGAGAGTTCATATCCAAACCTATGTAGAAATAGCTCATGTTTACTAAGATTTTGTAGTGTGAATCTCATTGCTTTTACTCATTTCAACTACTTTTCCTTTTTTTTTTTTTTTTTTTGGGGGGGGGGGGGCAGTGTTTGCACTATGTGCCACTTAGTGCAAATATAGGAAACCGAGGAAATTAATGTCAGGTTTGTGCTTATCTCATTTGCACGAAGTGTGGCAGTGCACAAACTGGACTAGTGGCCCACCCAGGAAGGAGACAGAATACCTGCAGAACACCTGCACCTGCAATCATGGCATCTGTAAAAGGGCAAAGGTCAAAACAATACATTGTTGCAATTTCTGTGTTCCAACATGCAAATGCAGATAGGACTCAGACAGAATAACTGAAACCATATACATTCAATTCATTCTGTTGGGCACCACACAAAACCACTAAGTGGTGTTGCACTGCAGTTAACACAGATACCTTAAGAATGATTAGAAAATTAGAAAATGTCATATAACAAGTGCTATGACAGAAGTATAAGTGTAGGGTTGGAGTACAGATGATCCTGCGTTCTAGTACAAGGTATGCAACCTATTTTTACTGTTGTGACAGTGCATTTTATAGCAATGAACTGAAAAATAGACAAGCGTTATTTCAACAATCTTGTGGCACCAGGTGCAAGTGTAGGATTGCCATACACATAGTCCTGGGTACTAATATGGGATATTCCATACATTTTTACTGTTGTTTCACTTCCTATTATATTCACATTCACTTATAATACTTTAGATAGTGGAGCTTTTATGAATTATACGTATGAGGGATGAGACACCATTATTGTGTTTTCAGATGTATAACTGAGGGTATACTGTCTAGTATATTTTTGTAAGTATAATAGTGCTATCTGGACTTGCATGGGCTTCACAATTACATAAGACAAATGCACAACTGTATCTATATCCAGTAACTTTGTCAGGTCACACATACATGTGTAACAGCTCATACTGTCACCTGTATTTATGTATGATTCCAGACTATGTCTGAATAACGCTTCTTCTTCTGTGGCAGAGATGGAAAATCAACAATGTGGAAGAAAATGCATTGTCACTTATGCCTAGGTTTGAATCCCATAGTATAAAAATCAATTTTCCTTAGTTTATAAAGGCAAAAACAAATCTGTGAGGTCATTACATTTATGCCCCCTATGCATGTCTGCAAACTTAACTCACTAACAGTTACTTTCCAATTTCCAATATATATTTCCAACCTACATCAGTAGAAACGCTTCAGACTAAGGCCAAGTGTCATATTAGCCTTCCAATTTCAATAATTTAATTCCACCCTGCTTGGCACTGCTGCACTCTGCTTAACATCAAACAAATGCAGTTGGCATCATTGCTTTGGTTTGCGCACTACCTGTAAATGTGATAACTGGAATTGGTAGGAAAGCATCAGTTTCCATTGCTCTAGTTCAGCTGGTAGACATGTCTGAAGTTAGAGAGGAAGGTGGCAAATTTGGGGCACAGATGTGGGGTGTCCAGGAATCCAGGATATTTACTGGACTCTTGGTAAAGCACAACAGGCAAAGGCTTCTGCAGGGGGACTATTTTGGCTTCCAGTACAAGTCTGAGGTGTGAAATGGTTTGGCCCAGGCTGTATCCAGTGCCACTGGTATCCCACATACTGGACAGCAGTGTAGGCATCATTTTATTGATCTACAAAGATGAAAAAGGGATACTTTCAACCATTGGTTGCATGAGTTTGAGACTGCGAACATCCCACAGCTGTGTAAATATGACAATAAGAGAGTACTTGTAAGACTTAGAAAGCTAAATATAGGCAAGACTGGTTTGCATAATGCTCTTGCATTCTTTTCTGTTCTTTCCCCAGCTGCCACTGAATGTGAGTTCAGTTGGCAGGCTCATGTTGCTCGACTGGCAAGACTGAGGGAAACAAGTGGTATGTATGCAGCAGAAAAGTGTTATTATTGCTTTAAAAGTTAAAGATAGCTTTTTTTGGTCATGTATAGATTTGTATCAAATTGAGTATGCATATCCCAACTGTAAAAACAAGTATACATGCATTAGTCTGTAGCACAAACCAGTTGTAAGAGTCAAATATTAGACTGTAGTCAGAGATTGTGGGTTCAAATACAATGATTCACAACTATACAGTACTGTTATTTCTTCAATATTTACATTAAATTAAAAACTATATACCAGTGGCACAAGTGCCCTGCTGTAAACTGTAATCTATATAATTAGAACACAGATATGTGTAATATATGCACATTTAAAGGATTACTTTCAGCAATCTGTAGTATAGTGTGTATCTGTTAGGACATATACTTAAATGTAATACTTATAAAAAAGAGTTGTATAATTGTATTAATGAATTGTATGTCACATATGATGGCACTAATTTTATCTCTTTTTTTTTCTCTTACCTGAACCCTTATCTCTCTTTTTTGTATTTGCTATCATGTGTTGTCAAATGTCTCCATGTCATCCACGTGTACCACATCACTAAATGCTACACTGCACAGTGTGGTAGGCCAGCCCCAGTGAATCAGCCTGCCTCCACTCCACCAGTTCAGCACCGAATCCCAGTACATCTAGGAGCCAACCTGGTAGTACTGCCTCTGCTGCCCCTGCACTACCTGTGACCTCAGGTAGAACCCCCTAGAAACTGGTGCGGTGGTACCCTCCAGGAGCAGTGACAGAGGTGGTAATTTCATCACCTGCTGGGAGATTGCAGGGTTGGTGCTTAGGGTTGTGCACCACACCATTGGTGTATGCCTACACTAGATGGAGATGCTGCTCTCCCTCATGGTCCATAGGTGGAGAAGACGTCAAGTACTCCAGCCACCAGTGGAATAAGGGGAGAGTGATGACAGTCCATGGTGAGGATTCTCATCATCTCCAATCCTGATGGGTATGAGCCTGGGTTGTCCCCTCCTTCACCCCAGTCATGGTGTCCTCCAACCTTTTGTGCCCCTCACTCTCCCTGTCTTTTGTCTTGTCTTATTTGTTTGCATTTGCTTCCTCACCTACCCAACATACCTGACCCAGGCATACCTATGTCCCTTGCCCAACAGTCCTCTCTTACTGAATTAAAAAAGGCACCTGTCTCACAAAAAAAACATCCCATACATAGTTCTCCATTTTGCACACATGTCTTGTTGACACACTTGATTCGGTCCAGTTAGCTATACAAAATAATTACATTGTTGTCATTCCTCTCTCTGGAGGTGACAGTCCAAATTCAGCTAATATTCTGCACCTATAATCAGTTTTTACTGTTGAAGAAATGGATAGCTATGTTTTTTTTTATCTCCCTCTTGCACATTCCTGTATTGCTTTCCCTTTATTCTTCCCCCTGCTTGCTTCCCATTTCACCACTTTCTTATCTACCCCATTTTAACACCTATAATCTGGTCAAAAATAGAACTGCACACAACACGCATAAGTAGCAAAAAGCAATGGATCCCTTCACTTTTTGGCCGCTGTGTTTGCTCAGAGTTTTGTATTGCATAACAATGTCAACCGACGGTGAATGGTGGTACAATGCTACTATCTCCATGCAATCTCGCTTAACCCTGTTGCGCTATGCCAACGTACAGCAACATATGTACTATAAAAAATTAATGTCATTGCATTATCACTCTTTAAAAGTATTAGTTACACCTGGATTTGAGCCTAGTATCATCTGTGTTCAAAAAGAAATGTGTCAATGCATTTACATCTGCTGCCACAGAGTCAGTTAAGCAGCAGGTGTATTTCACAGACTCAGTACTAACTCTCAAACTTTAGCACTGCGGCTCACGTTTGCATACTGCTTAACTATGCTCAGACATGGAAAGTATTGGAAATGTATATCTCGCATGTGAAAACACTTTGCCAACTGTCATGCAAAGCCAATGCTTGCTACTTTATGGAAAAGTAAATATTATGTATTACTTTTGTTTACTGTCCATTTCCTGTCTATGACATGAAATGAATTGAAACATAAACTGAAGGCCCTATCTAACAATATCTTACACTATGTCACATATGTACAATACAGCCATGTGTTGCCTCCCACAAGACACTGCAACCCTGGTTTCTCAGTATTTTTTTCACATGTATATCACATACACTACAGAAAGTAATATCAAAATCAAATGTTGAGTGATATGCAATGTACTTCAATCTGTTAACATGCAGAACTAGAACTATTGACCCATAAGCCTAAAAACCTTATCTGCAAGGCTAGGGAAGGAATCAACACGGACCTTATCCTATCAACAGGGACATAGGTGACCTTCAACACACTTGACCTGACACATTTTCATTTTTTCAAGGGTAGATCTTACTTATTAAGCCTAGTAGACTTCTTTGATACTGACCCCAAAGATCTGGATGAGGGATAACAGGACATAACACCTATGTTGAGTTATCCAAGGCCTTTGACACTATTCCCCGTTCAGGCACCATAGAGAAAATCTCCCATCTGGAATTAACCCATACATTACTAGATGGATAGCCAACTGGCTCACTGACAAAACGCACACTGTCAAAGTTGGGGACTGAATCTCCACTACTAGACCACTTACCTGTGGAATACCACAAGGATCTGTGTGGGGCCCACAACTGTTTGGAAACTATTTCTCTGAAGTCCAGGCAAAGATAGATGGCCTGTGGGGAATACCAAATATGCAGATGACTGTCAACTAGATGCAGTCATGTAGAGTCCCCCAACTATGTTAACATATTACAGAAGGGGCTGACACAGACAAATGATTGGTGCCAAGCTCATGGATTGAACATTAAAGCAAAAAATGCCTCAGTGTCTCTTTTGACAATGAAGTACCCCTGCTAATTATGATATAAATAGTACTGCTCTAAGCTCAAACCCTGTGTTGTGAGACTTGGGTCCATAGTGGTAAGATACACGTTCTACATTGCACACCTCATAAATAAGGCCGTCACATCTAAGACCAGGGATGTCATAGCTCTGCTGTACTCTGCCCTTATCTGACCACTAATTGAATTCAGTGCTCCCTTCTGTCTGTATCTCACCAGACACATACAGCAACTGGAAAAACACAGAGGTTTGTGACCAGGAGAATCCAGGGCCTCCAAAACATGACATACATGGAAAGACTGAAAGACCAGTCACTGTACTCAGTATAATGCAGACTGCTGAGAGGTGACCTATACCTGGGCTGCAGAGCAAACTCAGGCCCTGCCCTTCTAGAAATGCTGGACATCTTCAAATCAAATGGGACAAGAATAACCTGCTGCAGGGATTTCAAACTAGCCTGTAACATAAACAGAACATGCTGGGGAGACAGATATATCTCCCAGCATTTGCCACTCCTCTCTAATAGGCTAAAAACTGCATGTGAAGCAGTGTTCCTCAATGACTATAATCAAGTGCAACCTTGACAACTGGATGGGTGATTGCAAATTCACCCCTGGGATGCACATATGTCCTTCATGGGCAAGACCAGTTGGTGCTGATCACAAAATCACTCTGCTAACAATGACCATTTAAATATGCTCAATAAAGGTACTTATATTTTTACATGGCTAGGCTTGTAAACCCCCTAGGGCCATTAGGCTAGTAATCTCCTATGAACATATGAAGCTATGAACCTAAGCAGACCTCCTGCCATCTTCTCTCCAACATACCCTGCTGATATTATCCGCTATAAGCTGACCTGCAGTCTTGTAAAATTCAGACGTGTCATGGCACTTGCATAAAGTACTGAGTTAGTTTTATAGTCTGTGTACTTAGATAGGTAGGGGTTGCTATTTTCACTGCAATCAACTGAATGTGTGTGTTTGCACTTGCTTTACATTACAAAGAGCCTTTTACATCTGCACGTGGGACGCTGTTATTGCCATATTCTTCTCACCAGATACCTGTGATGTCATCAGCTATAAAATGTTGCCTGAGACCCTCCATATCAGATTTGAGCTGTGGCACTGGCCCTAAATACAGAGTTCTATAGTCTGTGTACCTAGATAGATCGGGATTACATTCTCTCTGCAGTCAACTGGGGACTGGGTGTGTGTGTGTGTGTGTGTGTGTGTGTGTGTGTGTGTGTGTGTGTGTGTGTGTGTGTGTGTGTGTGTGTGTGTGTGGTGCTTGCCATTCCAGATAGCCTTTTACACCATCATGTGGGACACTTGTTATTGCCATATTCTCCTCACCAGACACTGCTGATGTCCTCAGCTATAAAGTGTTGTCTGAGACACTTCAAGTTAGACTTGAGCTGTGGTGCTGGCCTTAAATACAGAGTTCTTGCACACTGTGTACTTAGATAGGTAGGGGTCCTATTCTCACTGCATTCAACTGGGGTGTGTGCGTGCACTTGCTTAACATTGCAGAGAGTCTTTTACATCAGCATGTGGGACACTGCTATTGCCACATACTCCTCACCAGACACTGCTGATGTCATCAGCTACATCTGATTTGTGGATGTGCACTATTCCCACTAGGGCAGATCAGAGACTGGCCTGGAGGCCAGGCAGAAGTCACCTCATCCTATACAATATAGATTACAGTGACATGGATTTCAGTCTATCCACAAACATCATGGCATGGTTTGTATGCACTGCGTTTTCTTGGTGAGTAACGCATGTGGACTCTCCATCTGCTGCATGTGTCTGGTGAGATGCATGTAAAAGACAACATTATACTCAATATTAGTGTTCTGATAAGGTTCAAGTACAGTGCTGTAATATAATTTTGAGACCTGAATACAATGGTGTGACTTATGATGTGCACAACATAGGCTTTCAATACCAGTGTGGACACTTGGTGGTTGAAGTTCAGAGTGCTATGTAAATGTGTTCCCAGTATTTGCATTCACAGCAGGGCTATTGTCAAGACTGTTGTCAATGCTGTAATTAGCAGGAAATTCCACTTTGCAAAAGGCCAAAATAAAGACACATTTTTGCATTTATTTGTAGACCGTGTGGCTTTGTCACCAGTCATTTGTCTGTGTTAGCCCTTCCTGTTGTAAGTTTGGACACTTCCTGTGTCCAGACAGCTGCCTGAAGAACTACAGATTGTGTACAATTATTGACTCCAACTTTGATATTAGTATAATACAGGCAGTATTTCACAGAGAGAAGATGGCGGGAGGTCTGCTTAGGTGGGCACAATGGTTGCACCCAATATTCAAGAATCAGCAAACATGGTATGCCAAAGGCTGTATACTTTAATCTGAACTGTCGAGAAATAGAGTCCAAACAGTAAAGGGCCAAACACAGATACCTGGGGTATACCAATGGTGACAGCTCTACTGATGCAGGTTGATTCACCAACTTTCACAGTATGTATTCTGTCAGTGAGCCAGTTGGTTTCCCATCTAGTGACATGAGGTTCAATCCCCAGCTTGAAGAGTTCCTGAATGATCCCTGTATAGAGGATTGTGTTCAAACCCTAGGCCAGTTGAGGATAGCCGGTCTGTACTGTCTTACCTTCATCAAGGCCAATCACATAGAATCAATGGGCTGTGACAACATCACAGATCACCTATCACATGACTCATCACATACACCTTCCTGATATGGGTGAATAGAAGCTTCAACACACCCTCCAAACATACTATGTTGGTTTAGAAGGGTGTTTTCAACATGCATCCATTTGAATTGAGGGGGGACAGCTGATGCATGCATGTACAGACACATCCTAACTCTCCTCATCTGTGAGGTAGACAAACTAGGGTTGCCACCTCTTCAAATAGCCAAAGTGGGACATTTTCGGGACACACATCAGATTTTACAGGCCGACACATACCCACAGTCAGTACAAAGGATAAAACTTTACTTTTTTGCCTAAATGTAAGCTTATTCTTGTAGCAGTTTAGTTGCTTATTCTGTTTCTTGTAACATTTAGGTATTTTACATACAGAAATAACTATTTTATGCAACTATTACATGAAATATGGGACATAATTATGTCCTACAATCTCAGGACATTTGCCATTTTTAATATTTTTGGTCAGGGCACAACTGCCAAAAGAGGGACTGTCCCTCGCAAAGTGAGACAGGTGGTAACCCTAAGACAAACATGTCATCATGGACCTTTTCTAAATGGACACTAGTGATATTCCAGCTGTGTGCAACAGATCTGTGTGAGTTGTTAATGTTACATTATGTCTGTTACATCTGTTAGATGTCCTCAAAGAAGTCATTGAGGACATACATGATGACAACACTATCAGCCTTTGGAACCTGACAATCCCAAAGCATTTGACATAAATTCACACTGAGTTATTCACTCAACACTGTCAAATGTGGCCATATATACCAATATCACCAAGTGGGTAGACCAGTGTATCACATACATGTCATCTAAATATGTTGACATGTGAAATGACCTATATCTCAGGTTCAGTGATCAGGGCTGTACATAAGGGTTGTTTGCTAGCCCTTTCCTGTCCATTATTTAAGTTACGAACATCCGAGATGGCATACACATCCTGTGTCCAAACAGCTGCCTGAAGAACTACAGATTGTGGGCAATTATTGACTCCAACTTTGATATTAGTATAATACAGACAGTATCAACACACACCAAAGATTGCTGCCACAGCCATGACAACAACTACAATGACATGAAAACACGGGGAGATTTGTTACATCAGGAAAACAAATACACAACCCAAATCATCACACCTTTTAATCAGACCAAAAGGCATGTCATCTGTGTCCTGAGGTAGATGGTAAGTGTAATGTCCACCAGCATGCAGTCACAGTGCTGACTACTCCCTTGTATGAAACACAGTTACTGAGTATGTGAAGGACATCCACATTAGAGGCTACAATACCTCCATAGTTCACAGCCTTCATCACACCAATAACTGAGTACATTGCACCTTCTTCATGTACCTCTCTACACATCTTTCAGTGATGTGTAACTGAAGTGTACCACCTTTGACACAGTGAGCTGTCACACATCTTACTGGCTATACCTACGTATTCTTTGTGTGGCATAAACATTACTGTCTGATGGTGTGGAAGGCTCATCAATTGGTTACACCAGATGCATGTCTGCTACCTGTTCTGGTGATGCATACAGTATGTACATAGGTGTTTGACAAACATTAATGGCATGGGTAACATTCTTGACAGTGTAGATTGTGCCATATATATATATATATATATATATATATATATATATATATATATATATATATATATTCACTTGATATTGCTGAAATGCTGAAATATCGAATTTCAGCATTTTGACAGTATAAAGTCGAAACAGTTAAAACACTGACACCTCACAACCACGAAATCACAACATCAAACACACAGCATACAGCACACAACACACAAACCATACCACCCACACCACATAACACTGAAAAACAACACAACACCACAAAAGACACACACCTACACTTAACATATGCAGGGGGGCAAACTCCCTGCACCCCCCCCGCTTATATATACTAACTCTGAGATCACACAAACAGTAAAAAAAAAAAAATCACACACAACCAACATACACACACTCGTATTCCCCACCTCCCTACCCTGACCCACTCATACAAGTTACAAAAACCACTCACTCACACTCACTCACCTTAAACTGCAGACACCATCCCAGTGAACACTTTTGTATGATAATGAAAATGCATAAGCGTGAATTTGACATAGTCCTATTCTTGATTATGCACTTTCGTTATTTAGAAGTTTCGGCTTCATGGACACGAATTGATGAAATTTTATATTTCAGCAATTCGCATTTATGAAGTGAAACTATATATATATATATATATATATATATATATATATATATATATATATATATATATATATATATATATACCTGTATTGATCATAATGTTGCATACAGGTACAGCAGTGTCCCTCTTAACACCTCCAGCAGATGTTAAAGTGCCAGGACAGTGTGCGTGATTACTCTCATAGAGTGTGGACATATTATAATAGTTATACAAGTGTGTTTGTGCAAAATCATCTCTGAGCACTCTAAATCACATATGTTATGTCAATAGGCATGGGATTACTGGTTGTATTATTCTATTATCCATGATTGTGCTTGCTTCCTTTAATGTTGTCCATGAGCCTTTACCTGTGTCCCTCTTGCTGGAGACCTCTGCTGAGATTGCCGTCATATTCAGGCTAATCAGTTTGCACAGCTTCACAATATGCACCCTATCCCAACTGTATGTAACATCCCTGATAGATGTCTTCTGCATTATTCATGTAAGGATGCTTATCTCACACAGACATTGTTATGTCACCTTCTGTGACAGTCACATAATACACATTTTCACTGTGCAGTCCCTACTCTACCAGATTGATATGTGATTGGTGTTGCTGCTGCAACTGTCTTCCATTAATATACCCTCATCTGGTATACATTAGGTTGTTTCGCCTGTCTTCTTTCCCTGTGTTCATTCTTATAATTCATCTCTGTGTATCCCTATTCAATAGACACACTTCTCCTGAGTGTTTATTTTACATGGCAGTCCATGTACCCTTACAGATCATTTACACAGCTTCAGTACAGAATACTAGGAATGGTATTTCACAATAGTCTGCACTGTAGATACACTGTCCTGTACTGTAATTGGACCATATACTTAACAATCATACCTCTCAACTGTCCAGATTTTCACAGAATGTCCAGATTTTTGCCTTTATATCTTTTGGTGGGTTCCTTATCAAATTTGTGGTTTTCTGCCATATCACTGGGATGATCTTAGGACTGATGTGACTCAATAATTACATACATTTGAGTTTCTGACTTCAAATCCTTCTGAACATGTATCTTAACACAAACTCCTGAATATTCTAACTTGTTTCTAAAGAGAAAATTTGTCAAATACGTCTCTATTTCTGGGTCATTGCCCCTCCATTATGTTGGCCTTTGTCCAGATGTCTTGCACTAAGAGATTGAGAGCTATCTGTTAAACTCCGTTGATCATTGTGGCATTCCACACAAAACTGTGGACTTCAGTGATCTGATTTAAACAGCATTGCTATCTGTGTTCACTTACATAGTTTCCTGGCTGGCAACACTGTTGCCAGGCATGAAACCTCACTTATTTACATTTAAACACGGTGCACAGCATGAATATGTAATGAGTGCTGCTGCTCACCATGCATCTCCGTAAACACATATAAACTCTGTGTAGGCTTCACATGAAGCCTACACAGAGTTTATTGAATCCCAGGGATACTCTATAACTTTTCTTTTTATATGGTATATTTCCTTTACTGAAAATTTATCTATTACCAGTCTCCACAAAAAATCTTGACATTCGACTTTCCGATTACACCATTTACGTCTTATTTTTATAGCTTTATGTTTTCATCCATTAGATTTTCCTATGGTTTAACATAGTAATGTCTTAATGATACATTCTTGTATCATACTTTTCTATCTTTTTCCATATCATCAATTTTTATTTTCCACAAAACTATTTATTCTTGGTAACATCTTATTTCTTCATTTATACACTCTTTTTCTCTTTTACTCTTTTTTATCATACCCCCAAATTTATCATACTTATAGTTATATAGTTTTACTACTAATCTCTCATTTGTTTCATTCATCCACTTTACCACTGTAAAATTTTAATGAAGCAGCATGTATCAGTGGGTTAATTAACCACAAACCTCCTTCTTCTTCATTTACATACAAAAATTCCTCTTTTTTTACTGGGTTTAATCTGGAACCCCATATAAATGAAAAAATATTTGCAATAATTCCTTTTCAGATATTGTCAGCAATGTAAATACACGTGCTAAGTATGCTATTTTTCCCAACAGTAATGAATTTATCAAATAAGCCCTTTTTATGAATGATAATTTGTATGTTCTCCAGAAAAGATGTGTGCTTTATTTTTTCTGTTTTTTTTTCCATTGAATTCTGCTTATATCTTTATTCCCACATTTTATACTCAACACAGAAATTTCATTCATTGTAAAATATATACCCCTGATCTTTACTGCATCACCTAAACCTTTACTTTTCACTTTATTTAAAGCCATCCCTATCATCTCCAGACACCATTTGTGCAAATTATTGCTTCTTTTATTGAAATTTTGCTTTTTTTCAATTATTGCAATGTCATCTGCATATGTTAACAGAATTGGAATTCTTAATCCTTCAGGTGTTATATCCCACCTCCTTCATTTTGCAATTTACTTCACATGCTATCACATTTGTAACTAATGCAAAGAGTACACAACTCATTGAACATCCTTGTCTAACACCACTCTTCATACATACCTCTTGGCTTAACCAGCCATTTACAAATATTTTTACCTTATTATTACTATATGTTGACATACATAATTTCCTAACTTTGTCACTTATATTATATTCTTTCCTTATTACCCATAGGATTTCATGTCCAGTTGTGGCAAATGCCTTATTAAGGTCTCCTATCATGATTTTTGCTTCTTCTTCTTTTCTGTTCATAATATCATCCACAATTTCTCTATCATTAATAATTCTTGGCCACCCTTCCCCTTTTTACTACATATTCTATCTTCCATAATATTTTCCATTTTAGTTTCAAATCTCTTCTTTATTATTTTCATAAAGATCTTATAATCATTATTAATCAATACTATTGGTTTCCATTTTTTTTTAATTCTCTACTATCTTCCTTCTTCCATATGAATTTAAGTATTCAACTACATAATTCTTTATACATAAAACCTTCATTTAACTATTCATTCAAAATCTTTACAAAATATTTTTCTTTTGCCAATCCCTTTTTTTTATATATTTCAGACTCTATTCCTTCTAGGCCTGCAACCAAATCTATATTTATTTGTGTTAATGCTTTATCTAGCTCATTTAAAGAAATCTCTTTTTCCAACTCTTTATTCTCTTTTTCTGTTAACTTTTTTACTTACCATGTTTCTTTCACTACTTTATTTTTTCTTTGAACATTTCTTGTACATATTGTATTGTATTATTTATAATCTTTCCCTGAGTTTTTTCTATTTTTCCTTTTACATTTTTTATTTCTCTCATTACACTGCTATCTTCCTTTACTAATCTGTTTAAGTAACTCAATACTTCTCTTTTTCCTTGTAAAAATATCTTTGCTTATATAATAATTATTGTATTTTTCTTGATTTCTTTCATATAATTCTTTCGCTTTGTCAAAGTACTTTCTATTATGTTCTAAATCTTCCAATGCATCATTATATGTTCTTTTATATTTTTCTTTCTCTAATTTTCTCACATTATATTGCCACTGTAAAAAATATGTTTTACATTTTCCTTAAATATCATTCACCATTCACACCATTTTTATAAAATGTTCTCATAGTAATATGATCTTTCCATAACTGCATTACTAATCCCTTTCCTTATTCATTTTATGCTTTCTCATTTATCCTTTTTATTACTTTGCCTATTTTTATATATTCATTGTCTTCAATTATCTCTAACCGTATTGCATTATGATCACAAATCCTATTTCAGCTATCTTCTCTTCTCCTATAACTAAACATTCTGACACTATAAAATAATCTATTTCAGTTTTATATATTTCCCTTTTGTAAGTCTATGAATTTTTGCCCCAAAGTTTTAACTTACCACATCTTATAACTTCTAACATTTGTCTTATATCATCTTCCTTCTTTGTATGCTTCCTCTTAAATTACAGTTCAACTCTCCTGTTATTACAGTATTCATGTTTATCACTACATAATCTAAAATCTGATGAAGTATGCTTTCCCTTTCTTTGCAGTTAGTATAAGCATATAATGTTATAAGTATATATACTTATTTCCATTTTAAATCTGTAGAGGTTAATCTTCCTGTTTTTGCTAAAATTACATACAATATCTTTACTGTATTTCTAAAGAATATGGTTATTCCAGAACATCTCTCATTTCCCAAATTCCAGATTATCTTTCCTTCCAATAGTTTTGTTGTTTGTGATCTTTCTTCATTTGTTAAAATATTGTGTCTTCTAATATAATTACATCTACATCAAATGTATTACACCACTCCAAAATTCCTATTCTTCTTACTATATTCTTAATACTATTTGCATGTATAGAACATACTCTAAAATGTTCATTTTCCCTTTTCCTTAGATTCATGGTTTCATAAGTTCATCAATAATTACTAGTTTAGCTTTATTAATAGGCCATTCTAAGCCTAGCCAATTTCCTTCCCAAAGATGAGAGTCAAACACCTTAACCATTATACAAAGCCCAAATCTTTAACTGTATTATCCTTTTTCATCCATTTCCTTTCTTATTTTCTTTTGTACTTCTCCCTTTAAATTTTCATTTTTTGTCTTTTACCCTTTTACCAGAATTCTTTTTTCCTTTTAGTACATCGCAGTTTATGTCTTCTTCTTCATCACTTATTTCAGAACCTTCTTCTATGTCCTCTTTGTTATTTTTTATCTAATATTTTTTTCTATTTCTATGACTTCTAAAATTCATGTCCTATTTCCCCACAAGTATAACATTTTCTTTTGTCACAGTTACTTATCAAATGTCCTTCTTTTTCACAAAAGAAACAGGTTGTGGGTTCTCCCCAGTATTTCACAACACTCCTATTCCCCTCCACATTTATCATGCTTGGTATATGTATATATTTTTTCTCTTTCCATTTTTAACACAATATTACACTCCCAGCCACCAGTCCATAAACACCTTTTGTCATAAACTTTTGCAATGTCCACTACTTCTTTAGCTAAAGCTTTTAAATGTCCTTTCAAAGTCTCTCTTTTTACCTATGTTCAAAATTGTACATTAATCTTCTTTTTTGCTTTCATGTTAAATGCAATATCATATCGATATTCCATGGGCTACAGTCTTTTTTCATTTTGTCCAAGCAAATTTTCTATTGAAAAAATAGTCTCAAATATAATGTCACAAAATGTCTCTTTGCTAATAAAATACATGCTGTTACCTCATTACACCAAAAAGAGCTATCAAACTGCTCCATACTTTATACCTGCCCATTTCCTTGTCTTCTTTACTTTGAATCCTTACCATGTACTTCTGTTTTTTCTCCCACCTTGTTTTCTACTACTCCACTTTTGCCTTCTTTTGCTTTCTCTGCATATATTTTCTTTTCCATCTCACCAGCATTCTTCAGGATTGTCTCTGCATCCTCCTTTTGTATTTTCTGCATAATGTCCCCCAGGAAACATCTCCTTCATTTTCTGGCTCACTCTGCACCACCATTTCTTTAAGTAAATCATCCCACAACCCTCCTGACTAAAGGGTTGTAATTGTACATCCATCATTTGCTGACTCATATACATCAAACAGGTTTCTTTGAAACATTTCCTCATTATTCTGCACACATTCTCAGGTCTTGACATTTGCTTTCTCCTTCATTTCTTTCACTACTGCATCTCCTTCTCACTCCATCTGTATCCCTGTTTCTCTGAGCCATCTCAGTGCCTGAAATGGAAGCAGGAAGTTTTACACTAAAATGATTCCCACTCACAATGATAACAAGTAGGATTTTTTTATTTATATACATATACACAATTCATATTTTTACATATTTACATATTTGCATATTTTAGCATCATTGAATATATTGATATTTCCATTTTAAGTATTCCCCCCACTCTTTTACCCACAACCAGACTATATTTTCTCCAGTAGTTTTTATTTTATTTATTTATTTATTTAACATTTGTTGACCAGGAATGTCTGACTAGGTTCCCCAGAGCCTGTTTTCAGCGGAGGCCCGGGGAGAAACGCTCCAGATGCCAATGTCTATTTTCCATTGTATCTGATTTCATTAAGTTTTTCATTCCATATAGTCCACATTGCATAGAATATAATTCTGTCCATTTTCTTATCTTCTTTCTGGGATCTTGTCCCATAAAACCCATACTCTATCATGTCCATGTTTAACATTTCAACATTTAAATAACTTTTAATCAAATCATGTCTGCATACTTCCTTCCACAGTTTTTGAATTATCTTACATTTAAAAAAAAATGTTCTGCAATTTCCAATTCTTTACATTTGTTGCATAATCTACCCTGTTTTCTCTTGTAGAGCATATTTGGTAATTTTCCTATGGACAACCTCCACATAAAAGTATTGCATTCTTTAATTATTTTATCATTTCTATATCTCATCATCATCATTGCTTTCTTCTTATCTCTAACTCTTTCCATGGATCCAGCAAATAAAAGGATATAATAATGTTAACATATTCTTTTCTGTTCTTTTCTATCACATTCTTTTCTTATTTCCACAGTACAATTTTACTGTAAAAGTCTTTCATTTCTTCATTAATAACAATTTTATTTCTTTTGTTCATTTCCATTTCTTCCCATTCGCTATAGTTACAATACATTATTGCTTCTGCAAATTCTTTTTTATTTTTCATTATTCCGTTTAGTACTTTATACATACTTACATAGCCAGCGTTAGGCACTCGTAAAACCCACGGCTGCGGGGAGCCCCCGATTACCTCCCTGAAAATAAGGGCCCCCATCCAGTAGCTGCGGGTTGCTCTGACCATTACTGTTCTTCGGCTCGGCTCCTCGTGGACATCCGCATAGTTCCTTGCCATCACTGTGAAAATCGGAACTGTGTTTCCGTTTTTTTTTTTTTTGATTCGCTGGCAAGCTGCACTTGATCAGGTCCACTCACTGAAACAAGGGATCTGATTGGCTGCAGCAGCCTGTGAACTAAGTTCTTGTTATTTTTCATTTTTTAAAGTAGGAAGTGATGAAGCAAGGACCTGACTGGTCCTTGCAAATCACTTCCTGCACAAACTGCCTTTAAAAAGGCACCTGCAGCTAATAAGGATCACTTCTCTTGTTTTTAAACAGAGGAGCGTTCCTTAACAGCAGCAGCGTGCAGAGCAGGGTTTGGACCAGCATGAGGATGGACTACATCGGAGAATGGATCAGCGGTGGATTCAAGCCTTTGGAGCGGTCATGGTTGTTGGATTATACCACTTTTTTCAACTGTCCTTCTAAGGGCAATTTCTCAAAAGATCTGAAAAACTGTCCTTTTAAGGGCAATTTCAAAAGGACTGAGTGGTCTGAGGAAGGCAAGCAGAGCAGGTGAGCCTTTAGTCATGAAGAGGGAGCAGAGTATTGGAAGCAGCCTTCTGTAGAAAGCATAAAAGGTAAGTTTTTGGTTTAGTTTAAACTTTTTTTGTGGGGGTGATTGTTTTTTGTGCATATTTCTTGTGCTAAGAGGTTTGAGGGTAAGGGCTGTGGTTGTACTAGTTTTATTTTGGTTTTGTGTAGAGTTTTTGTGCTAAGAAGATTGGAGGGATGTGGTTGCACCAGTTTTATTTTGGTTTTCTGTGAAGTTTTTGTGCTAAGAGGGTGGGGGGTGAGTTTGTAGTTGTACCAGTTTTATTTTATGTTTGTGTAGTGCTCTGGTTGTTAAGAGGATGGGGTGAGGGGCTGTAGTTTTACCAGTTTATTTCACTTGTGTGGTGTTCTTGTGCTATGAGGATTGGGGAGGTGGGGACTGGTTTTACCAGTTTTAATTTGCTTTTATGTAGAGTTCTTGTGCTAAGAGGATGGGAGTGAGAGGCTGTGGTTGTACTAGTTTTATTTTACTTTTGTGTAACATCGTGTTGTGCTAAGAGGATTTGTGGGTGAGGGGCTGTGGTTATACTAGTTTACTTATTTTACATTTGTTTACTGGATAGTCCGACTGGGATAGAACCCATTTTCAGTGGAGGCCCAGGGAGAAATGCTTACCTTAGTACACAAGTGCTAGAAATATATAAAATAAGTTTGGTTTATCTGATTGTACAAGGGACAATATAAGGGAATGTGAAATGTAATATACATTTAATTTTGATTGCCCGTTGGTTAGGAGAGTGTGTAAGTTAGTTATTTGGGGCAAGAGGTAGAGTTGGCTTGTTATTGTTTTTTGGCAGTATCTATGCTGTATATGTAAAAGGTAAAAAGAATGGGATAGGGGTGACAAAAAGGAGGGGAGATAAATAATGGGACAGAGAAGGATATTGTAGTTAGCTAGAGCAGGGATAGGTGGGCAGTCTTGTGAGATGCTGTCTAAGTCAATAGTCTTAGGCGTATGGGATACGTGGTGAAGATTAGCTTATTTCAGCGTGGGTTGGGACATGTCCTGTTGCATGGTAAATGTGACACAAGTGTATCGATGTCAGCAGATTGGATTGTCAGTGCTAGGGATATGGCAGTACTGAGGTTGATAATAAATCCACTAAACTGAAGTGGGCCAAGGATGGAGCCTTGTGAGACTCCTAATGTGAGTGAAAGTAGAGGGGGTAGATTCTGGAGACATTTTATGGCTGTTTATGATTATGACCTGTTGGGTAGCGTTGGAGCCAGTGGAGGGCTAGGGGGATGCGATTAAGGTTGGCAAGAGTAGTTAGTAGTTTGTTGAAAGACTGACAAAGGCCTTTAACAAATTGAGAAAGACAGATGGTCCTATTTTACCTTCATTTGAAAATTGATGGCGTTGGTAACTGAGGAGGGTAGATGCAACATGAGGCCTGAAGCCATGTTGGGATTTGGCAAGTAAATTATTGGCTGAGAATGAATTCATTCCTCTAGGAGTTCAGGTAGTGGGGGAAGAATTGCTCTTGGCCTATAATTTGTAAGTTCTGTCAAGTTTCCACCTTTGTGCAAGGGTATAATGTATGATATTTTCTAGATGATTGGGACGTACTGCTCAGTAATGGATCTTTTAAGTATTCAGGATAAGAACAGAACTGGCTTCAGCTGCTATTTTTTGAAATTCTGATGGTAGATTGTCAGCTGAATTTGAAGTACGTTCTGAGTTTTTTACAAGTTTGTCAAACACTGTTCTGTTATCTAGGTTTATAGTACTGTTTTACACTATCCCTGATGTTACACCTTGTTCTGCACTTTTTTGGCTGTTTGAATTATGATGAGAGGTTAGGAGGTTGATGGGGCCTGTACGTTTCTTAAAATGCCTAATGTTGGGAGGGTAGTTAGCAACTGTGAGAATGTTGCAGAAGGTGCAGATGTTTGAATGTATACTAAAGCAAACCCTGTTATGCTACTATTGTGTATAACTGCAATGTTCTACTCACTGATGCAATGACTGCAATTTTTTCGTTGTCCGTAGTTAATGTGTTGAATGTTTGGGAGTGTGGTTAGGGCCTGTGAGAATGTTGCAGTGTTCAGTGTTTGCTTGCAGTTTTTTTTAATGTGGGGCCACGCACTGTATATGCACATTGTTAATGCTACACCTATGTTTTCGGTTTTCACTTTATCCAGGATTATTGTGCATCGGCTGTGGGGGGGGGGGTGAATTCCGCAGAATGTACTGATATCTTAATGCATGCTAATGCAAACACTGTTCTGTTGTCTAGGTTTATAGTACTGTTTAAATATCCTTAATGTTACAGCATTTCTGCAGTTATTTTTGGCTGTTTGAATTATGCTATTTGGAGGTTAATGGGGCCTGTACATTGTTTAAAAAGCCTAATGTTATGAGAGTAGTTAGCGGCTGTAAGAATGTTGCAGTGTTCAATGTTTGCATGGAATTTTTTTAATGTGGGGCCATGCACTGTATAAGCACATTGTTTATGCTATGCCTTTTTATTGTCACTTCATCCAGAATTGTGCCTAGACTTGGGGGGGGGGTAAGAATTCCACAGAATGTACTGATATCTTAATGCATGCTAATGCAAACTCTGTTCTGCTGTCTTGGTTTATAGTACTGTTTAACTATTCCTGATGTTGCAGCTAGTTCTGCAGTTATATTTGGCTGTTTGAATTATGCTATTTGGAGGTTGATGGGGCACATACATTGTTTAAAATGGCTAATGTTGGGAAGGTAATTAGTGGCTGTGAATGTTGCAGTGTTCAATGTTTGCCTGGATTTTTTTTTAATGTGGGGCCGCATATTGTATAAGCACATTGTTAATGCTACACTTGTTTTCACTTCATCCAAAATTGTGCACAGATGGAGGGGGAGAATTCTGCAGAATGCACTGATATTTTAATGCATAGTAATGCAAACACTGTTCTGCCATCTATGTTTATAGTACTGTTTTAACTGTCCTTGATATGCTTTGTTGCAATGACTTAATTTTTTCGTTGTCCATAGTTATTGTATTGAAAGTTTGGGAGTGTGGTTAGGGACTGTGAGAATGTTGCAGTGTTCATTATTTGCCTGGAGTTTTTTTAATGGTGGGTCATGGACTGTATAAGCACATTGTTAATGCTACACCTTTTTGTTTTCACTTCATCCAAAATTGTGCAGAGACTCGGGGGGGGGGGTAATAATTCTGCAGAATATACTGATATCTTAATGCATGTTAATGCAAACACTGTACTGTTGTCTAGGTTTATAGTACTGTTTAACTATCCCTGATGTTACAGCTTGTTCTGCAGTTATTTTTGGCTGTTTGAGTTATGCTATTTGGAGGTTGATGGGGCCTGTACTTTGTTTAAAAAGCCTAATGGCGGGACAGTACTTAGCGGCTGTGAGAATGTTGCAGTGTTCAGTGTTTGCCTGGGATTTTTTTAATGTGGGGCCACGCACTGTATAAGCACATTGTTAAAGCTATGCCTATGTTTTTGGTTTTCACTTTATCCAGGATTATTATGCAGAGGCTATGGGGGGGTGTTCCACAGAATGTACTGATGTCTTTAATGCATACTACTGCAAACACTGCTCTGCTGTCTAAGTTAATGTCTTAAACTATCCATGATGTTATGCCTTCTTCTGCAATTATTTTTGGCTGTCTGAATTATGTTGACAGTTTAGGAGGTTGATGGGGCCTGCGAGAATATGTGTCCAGATGTTTTTGGTTTTTGGCCTGTTTTCTCTCAAAATGATTGCATAGCACAATGCGGAGGGCTGAGGCTACTAGCAGAAATGGACTTCATGTTTCATACCCTCCACATAATGCATGGTACTTTCCCTGGCTTTATGTTTTTTGTACACAGATTCTGTGCGAAGACGGGTTGTGGGAATGTCTCCCAATGTGTGTCACTTCTACATACCTCACAAATGAGGTTTTCTAGAAAATCCATGATTTCACTCCTTTGTTCAACCAATGATTTTGGTTTGTTCAAGTGTGCTAAGAGATTGAGAGGTAGTGGGCATGTGTAGTCTTTTATTTTACCATAACATTTGTCTTGCCACAGTTTGGTGTGTTCCCGTTCAAACTTGTGCCTCTCCTAGTCATTAGTTCTTTCAGACTTTAGTCTGTTCCAGAGAGCTTGTAATATCAATCTTTTGCATTATTTGGGGCCTATTCACATGTTTGGGGGGATGAAAGGGGAAGAATTGTGTAGAAAAAGCTCAAGTTCACCTCTAGTGTTAGGTATTTAATATAAAACTGTAACGTGAGCCTTTCTCATTACTTTTTTGTGTCTACTGGTTAGTCATTCTTCAGTCTTTCTCCCTGCAGTGCAATAGTGACTGATGTCAATGAAAGTCATTATGCATTTTTACTAACAGTATGACAAAAGGACTCTGTCTGCATGTGTAGTAATTCTGCTTTACTTCCATTCCCAGTTAGAGATGAAGTGTACATATTTGTCAGGAGCAGCAAAAAGAAAGCTTCAGCAGTAGAGGAATGAGGATGGAAAGAGACAGGGTTCCATTATGAATTTTTTCTGTGGGTCATCGCAGAGGGGAGATTCAGGAAAACGTCTGCCTTCATGACAACACAATGGTTCTGCATTACAGTCAGACCACTGTGAGGCCAGCATCCTTTCAATAGAAAGTGACAACTCTCTTGTGGCTACACCAAAGGATATCTCCTGTTGACCTACAGCCGTTACCATGGGTGAAAGCATGTCAGCAAATGCAGATTCAACTGTAGAGGTATTGCCTGGATCACCAGACTTTGATACAGAAGGAGCCCATACTTCTGTAGTGACAGATGTGGCCTATGACTTGCAGGCAGTGTCGGGTGCATCTTTTGAGGATCTAGAGACTTGGCCAGACTTGATAAGGGATGAGTTTAGGGTAGCTGTCATTCAGCATAGACCTGTGCAAGTGGTGTTTCCACAGTTCTCAGTCAATGCTCAGAAAAGAAGATTTACATCAGAGAACTATTTCCATGTGCTGCCTAATGGAGAGAGAGCAAATTGCAGTTGGCTGACATATTCAGTCTCAAAGGATGCACTGTTTTGCTTTGCATGCAAATTGTTTGGACATTCTAACCATCTTCTCAGGTCAAATGGTTACAAAGCATGGAGAGAGATGTCCAAAGCTTTATACAGCCATGACCGAGCACTGGAGCATATGCATGCATGCTGAAGTGAAGGGAACTGGACAATAGAATAAAGAGTAGGCAGACTATGGATGATAAGAGACAAGTGGTGGTTGAAAAAGAGATAACTCACTGGCGTGGTGTGTTAGAACGCATTGTTGCTGTTGTCCAATACTTGGCAGAATGGAACATGGCATTCTGTGGTGCAAGTGCTGCCCTGGACAACTATGGCAATGGCAATTTCTTAAGCCAAGTGAAACTTTTGTCGCAGTTTGACTCTGTCATGGCTGAACATTTGCACCGTATTCTGAATAAAGAGGTAATGGATCACTATCTTGGGAAGGACATACAGAATGAACTTATCCAGCTGATTGCAAATGCTATTTTAAGGATCATTGTAGGGAAGGTGAAGGACGCTAAGTACTTTTCTGTGATTCTTGATTGCACGCCAGATATCAGCAATCAAGAGCAAATGGCTGTAGTAGTTTGATATGTGGATATTTCATGGACTGCAGCCACAGTTGAGGAACATTTTCTGGGGTTTGTGCCTGTGAATGATACAAATGGGGCAGGACTTACAGAAGCTCTTCTTCAGACTCTTCAAAATCATCAGTTGGACATTAATGACTGTCGAGGACAAGGATACGACAGTGGTAGCAACATGAAGGGGAGACGAGCTGGAGTGCAGGCCTGGATAAAACATATGAATTCAAGGGCTTTTTATGTGCTGTGTGCCTGCCATAATTTAAATCTTATAGTTAGTGATGGAGCACATTCATCAGTAGAGGCAGTGTCATTCTTTGGATGTCTGCAGAACATTTACGTACTCTGTTCAGCATCAGCAAGTCGATGGCAGATCTTGAAATGGCACACAAATGTCACTGTAAAGCCACTGTAGGAGACTCACTGAGAATGCAGGATAGACTCTGTCACAGCAGTAAGATTTCACTTGAAGGGAGTCATTAAGGCATTACAGGAGATAGGTCAAGCAGTACATACAAATGATGCTGCAACATGTCAACAAGCAAGGGGACTGTGCTTCGAACTTATATCATACCAGTTCATTGTATGTTTAGTGGTTTGGTATGATGTGCTGACAGAGGTAAATCATGCAAGCAAAGTTCTGCAGAGTCCATCTGTTGATATTTCAACATGTGTCAAAGTGCTGGCATCCACTATGGACCTGCTGAAGAATTACAGAGAGACAGGATTTCAACATGCCATGGGCGAAACCTCCAAGATAGCAGAAGAACTGGATGTTGGCACCACATTTCAAGAAAAGAGACAGAGGAAAGTAAAGTGGTTCTTTGACTATGAAGGAGAAAATGAGACTGTACAGGATCCAGCAGTAAAACTATGTGTAGAGTTCTTCAATGTGCTGCTGGACACAACAATCCAATCGTTTACTGACCGGTTTGAGCAGCTTTCAGAGTTTGATAAGACCTTTGTATTTTTATCAAATATTAAAGCCTTGAGTGATGTTGCAGAAGACACATTGCTGCAACACTGCAAGGCTCTGAAAGAACAACTGACTGACAGGATAAGTGGCCACTGTGATATTGATGACTCTGACGTTGGACACACACTTAAAAGCTTTTCTCGAATGATTGATAATGAATCATCATCACTGACTGTGTTAAATTTCCTCATTCGCAACCGCTTGCAAGACATATATGTATAAATACTTATGTTTCACTGCGCATTTATTTGACTGCACCAGATGGCAGACTTGTCCCTTCCAGGCCTTGAAGCTTTCTCCTGACCTCTACTACACCTTTGCTATATACTGTTTATCCACAGACTTGCTATTAAACTGTAGCCCACAACATCTATTTATTTTTATGGTTAGCTCTCACACACCCTCCAAATAGCTCTGTTATCTACTCTTTTAACTTTATTCCAGTATTTAGGGTTACCTACCTACTGTAATCCCTGCTTCAACTGATTGTTCTTTTCAGCTCCTTACCTCTCTTGTCTCTCTCCCTATTTAGCCTATACCATCTCCTCCCCTTCCCTCACCTAGCTAAGACTTTGACTCATCATTACTTCACTGTCCCCTCTCTCCACCCTTGTCTTCACATCATACTTCTACACAGGTATTTTACCTATATGTCTATCAGCCTATCCAATTTCTAGTAGCACTAGCCCTTCCTAGTTCTCAGCCCTCATCTCTCCTTCCCCCACCCTCCTACGTCACATCCTCCACTTTTCCCATCTCTCCTTCCCCCACCCTCCTACCTTACATCCTCCACTTTTCCCATAAATACATGCTGTCCTGGGCTGCCATTTCCTTTCTAGAACTGCCCCCAGCTGCTGTGCGTTCCTGGCCCAGCATCCTGGCTAATGTAAGTACTGAACTATTGCCTTATTGTTGAGTAGTATGTACTGTTTAAGAAGGAAGTAAGGATTTCATGGTAACATATGTTTAATTTTTCTTTTGGTGTAGATTCATATATGAATACTTAACTTTTTACTGCATTCCCTTGAGAGGTATTTTTTAGGTGTCTCCCATTAATGGTGCACTTTTATTCTCCAATGTGTTAGAGTGCTAGCCTTAGCAGTGTAGTATTGTTGTAATTCAAAGTGAGCTTCTGAAAATCTTTTGGTGCGTACACTAAGAGAATTCTATGTTAATGGTGCATGTTTATACTCCAGTGTGTTAGAGTGCTAGCCTTAGCAGTGTAGCATTACTGTACTTCAAAGTGAGCTTCTGTAGAACTTTTGGTGCATATGCTAAGAGACTTCTATGTTTCTTAAGCAAAGCAATATTATCTGGTTGCTATAGTTTACATAAATTTGACCAATACGCAATCCTGCTAATGTGGCACTGAGAAGCCGCGTAAAGGGTATCTCACATCTCATTTTAAGAACAATCTAAACCTAGGCTTCTCAAACTGCGCCATCCAAGTAGAGAGTCCTTAGCGACCAACCTCACTTAAGGAACTTGGAAGAACTAAATAGCTTCTAAACCTACGGTGCTCTATCTCTAAGAACCCCATTAGGAAGTACTTTTACACTTTCTCTTCAATTTTGTTTTTATCATTTAAAGGAACTCATCATAATTTCCACCTTTTGTAAGACACCCCACTATATTCAGTATATCTGATATGGTACTACCTTAAGGTACACGTAGAGTTTGTACAATTGTGCTCAGCCACAGCTGTTTTCCACACTATTATTGTTTCCCTAACTCACGCTGCTCTAAACGTAAGAACCTTATTTAAACAGCATCTTACTAAATCTGGTCCCTGTACTGTTGTCTTCACAATAAGACCAATTTGCTGTAACTTCCATGTACATTTAGAGAATGCAATAGTAGAGCAGTATCAGGGCTGGGATACCTGTGCGAAGTCATAATTTGGCTCTTACTTACATCTTCACCACAGATTAGCGGAGTGTCCGGAAAGCCATAACGGAATACTCTAGCCAGTATAGTTTAAAAGCAGACTAAAAAATAAATGAGGAGACGTACTTGCCTACATTTAAGATTGCATCTAGAGTAATAAGTGCTTATGGTAATCACTAACCGCACCTCTACTAGCTAATTTAATGTGAAACGTACGAACATGGCTGATTTTTACACAAGTAGGATTTGTAAATTTCAACAAGGATAAGAGGTATATGTGAGAATGCTAGGACTGCACCGCAACTAGCCAATATAGATAACAATAAAAGAAAACATGAACGGAGAGGCCAACTCTAAACTTGAGCTTTGCCTTAGCTAAATATCCACACCTACAGCTTCTACATTAGAATTCAGGTTTGTCCTCAATGAATTAGTGTACCATTAGACATACTGACTTTAAGTATTACTAAGTGAATTAGTTTTTACAGTACACTACCTGAAGGGTGTTCTTAAGTCTTAAACATTGATGTAAAAGCTGCACCACCTTAAATCAGATGCCCCATATGAGTAGTCATTTAATGTGGTATTTTTAATGCTTGAGTCTTTACTTTTCTTAACGCTCCCACATATTTACTACGTCCAAGGTCCATGCATTAAGTTAGAGAAATCTACTTCCCTGCAATGTCCACCTAAGGTTATTGTTTCAGGTCTATGATTAAAAACATTGGGAGTGCTGTAACAATTGTAAATGTTATGGCAGATAGCATTCATACAGGAATAATTGTATATGCTTATTTAACCATGCTATGCTTTTACAATACTTATGTTCATTAAGCACATATAGGCTTACATACATAGTTACTATCTGCATTATTTATTTATATATATGAGCTGTTAATAAAAAGCGTAAACTACATTATTAATGTAAGCTATAGTTAAGCTATAGTTATAGTTATTGCTCTATAGTGTTAGCGCTAATGATAACTTTACAGCTATCATTGTTACCTAACTGGATATATACCTTGTAGTTTCCTATAGTCTTGTTCCTAGCCTAGTTAGAATAATAAGATTTGACCAGAATTTTTCTGACTTACTTTTGATAAGGACTTGCTTTAATACTGATTAGAAGACTTGTAAGGAGTGATGCATCTTTCTAGACAACTTGAGAACTTGAATGCCTGAACTACATTTTTGTACAGTTCTATGTGATTATATGCTTGTAATATTCTGTTTAATTACAGTGCCTTTCATACTAAACTAAATATCTTGTTTCTACTATTTCTCTCTCTCTCTTTTCCTCCTAAAACAATCCCAGCTCTCCAATCTGAGTACACTGCTCTAGGACACAGAAACTAACAACCTGAAGAACAAGGACCCTGTCCAAACTCCCTTCAGTCTCCACAGTTGAGCAACCTATCCCTGTACTTTCTCAGTAAAGGGAGCATGAAAGTATGTGTCTAAACTATCACGGCCACTATAGTCTATAACTTATTATTAGATCTAGGTGGCTATAAAGTGCTAGCCAGGAAAACCAGCAGCTTTACTCCCTCCCCACTCCGTAACCAGTCTAATCTACTTTTTTCACCATTTAAAGACACTCGGAACCACTACTCCTTTTCTTGCATTAAGAACCTAAACTCCCTCTTTTTTACCCTGCTTACAATAAATTAATTTGGGACACCAGGTGGCAGACTTGTCCCTTCCAGGCCTTGAACCTTTCTCCTGACCTGTACTACACCTTTGCTATATACTGTTTATCCACATACTTGCTATTAAACTGTAGCCCATAACATCTATTTATTTTTATGGTTAGCTCTCACACACTCTCCAAATAGCTCTATTATCTATTCTTTTAACTTTATTCCAGTATTTAGGGTTACCTACCTACTGTAATCCCTGCTTCAACTGATTGTTCTTTTTAGCTCCTTACCTCTCTTGTCTCTACCCGCTCCGTTCGCGCTGCAGGCTCACTCCGCTCCCCTACCCTACCCCTAATTCGCAACCACCCCTACTGCTCCTAAGCTTATACATCCTCACCACACCCTCTTCCTCTCCAATCCAATCACAATAGTCATCTTGTTAACATTCTACATGCACCTCTAATCACCCCTAGTAGAACTCATCCCCTTTAAAGAACACCAGTAAGCTTATTAGTCACTATGCAAACACGACCTTTCCAAATCCAACTAAGGCTCCTAATCATTGTCTTTCTCCTACTTTCCCTAACAGCAGCCTACCTGCTACCCTCATATGAACAGTCAAAATATTTACAGGTGAACTTCCCTAATGCACAAACAAGTACTATACCTCTAATTAACTCCTCAGAACACATAAATATAACATCTTTACCTAGCTATTTACCTGCTAAATATCACAGACTGACCCATATCAAATACAACTATCTAAAACCTAAAAAACGTATTCACCATTACTTTAACCTCCACAATCCCTTAAACAAACTATTACACCTCTCCTTACTAGATGGGGACATTCATCCTAACCCAGGACCAGGGCAAAAAACAAGCACAGAGCCACAAATTTATGCTGCCTCTACCCCAAATATCCCATCTAAATCTCCCAACTCACTCTATATAGCTCACCTCAATAGTCGCAGCATAAATAATAAAATTGCCCACCTCCATGCTCTCCTGGATGTTCATTCCTTTGATATACTTTGTTTAACAGAAACATGGCTAAAACCCACTACACAAGACGTGGAAATTATTCCATCTGGGTACAACATCTTGAGACAAGACCACAAAGTAAAAAGGAGGGTGTTGCTATCCTCTATAAAGAAGGGCTACAAATATCTATACTAGATCTTGGTTCCTCTTCTGAAAACAATCCAGAAATCATTAGCACCAAACTTCAACTTAATCCCAGCAAATCCCTAAATATAATATGTATCTACTTGCCCCCTGGTAACAACATCACTACTCTGGAAGGTATCCTTGCTGAACTCTTCACAAAAATTCCCCAAGAGACAATAATTCTTGGAGACTTTAATATAGACAAAAAGGACTGCTCTACTGAATCACTAACCTCCCATATCAACCTTAATGGCTTCTCACAAACAGTTAACTCCCCAACCAGAATTAATAAACCCAATGACAAAGAATCCATCCTAGACTGGATTCTAATAAATAATCACCAACAACTCTATAATGTAGGGACACTCTCTGACGATGTAAGTGACCATTCTCTCACTTACATAATCAGGCAAAGGTAGAGCTTACACAACTCAACCATATATAAAATAATAAGAAGCAACACAAACTTTTACCCCAATAACTTCCAAGCTGAACTAAAAGAATGTGATTGGTCACCTATAAAATACCTCCCACTTGACGAAGAAACAATCTACTTTAACTCAAAATTCTTAACAATCCTTAACCACCATACACCAAAGCGTTCCATTAAAATTAAATCTAAACCTGCCCCATGGCTTACAAAGAAAACCAGGCAGAAAATTCAACAGAGAAATAAAGTTTGGGCACTAGAGCACTATGGAGAACAACTAAAAACCCTGTAGACCAACAACAATTCAGGAAAAAAAGAAATGAGACTAAGAAAGCTATACTCAAACATAAAAAAAACTTTTACTTCCACCTCCAACAGACCAACCAAAATAATCCACAAAAGTTCTGGGCTAGCATAAACAGACTACTTCAACCAGGCCAATCCACAACACCACCCCCTGTAGGATCAAATTCCGACAATCCAAAGCAAACTGCTAATACTTTTAATACCTTCTTCACTGAGACCATCCAAACACTTGCTAATCAACTAACAGCCAATAGCTCTGCCCTTCCAACTAATACTAGTAACTCTCTCCCAACTCTAAACCTGCAACCTGTCCCAACTTCCCTCATCTGCAACCTCTTAAGTAAACTAAAACCTACTACCCCCTCAGCTGACCAGCTACCTGCTGAATACCTGCAAAAGGCAGCCAGAGTCATAGCTTATCCTGTATCATTGCTGATAAATAGAACCATACAAAAAAGCAGTATTCCCACCATCTTGAAGTATGTATTTGTTTGACAATTACTTTCTAGTTACTAATGAAATCTTGTACATAAAGTCTAAAATATCTTATCTAATGCTTGTAACATGTTTTTTGTATAAACTGTGAAGATTCCTGAACTGTTTAAAATAGTATTTAACTGTATAACAACTAGTACCTGTATGTTCGTAGTCTAGTAATCTCTTGGAGCTTATATCCCCAGGACTCTACTGAAAATGGACATAAATCCAGTTAGACTATCCCGGTTAACAAATGTAAAATAAATAAAATAAATTACAGTGGCTACTGCAGAATGCAGCTTTTCTAAGCTGAAACTCATAAAAACATACCTGCATTCGTCAGTGAGTCAGGAGAGACTTTCAGGCTTACCTGTGCTCTCAATTGAGCATGAAGTGGGACAAAGTGTATCACATGGCAGCCTCATTGAAGACTTTGTCTGGAAGAAAATTCATAAGATCCCAGTAAAACTGTAGGTATGTGCTCGTACTTCCTTTCCAGTAATCTTTTATAATGCTGTCAGGCAGTAAATTTTAGGTAGGACCTTTGTGTGGCTTGTATGCTGTGTATTCACTTTTTTTTTTGCTTACCTCCAACAGGTATGACCATGAGGATGGAACTAGCAGGATATTAGGCAAAGGCAGCTAGGAGTGGCAGGACTCGTTGGGAGCAGCAAGACTCATGTGGCGTGGCAAAGGAGTGGCAGGACTCGTGGGGAGTGGCAGGGCTCATCAGGATGCTAGGACAGTTGGGAGTAGCAGGGCTCATTGGGGGGCTACAACAGAATCACAAGAAGAACAGACAAGTAGCAGCAGGTAGAAGCTGATGAGGTAAATGCACATGGGAGACGAATTGCACTCTGGTCTTCAACTTTTTCTGTGTCAGACTCACTAATCCTCATTACTCTCTTGTGTATGGGTTTGAGTTTGCCTCAGGCTCAGTAATCCCCATGGCTCTCTTGTGTGTTTCTTTGGGTTTGAGTCTGTCTGCCTCAGGCTCAGTAATCACCATTGTTCTCTCTGTTTGGGTATGAGTCATCTGCCTCAGTCTCAGTAATCCTATGGCTTTCATTTGGGTTTGTTTGGGTTTGAGTCTGCCTCAAGCTCTGTAATGCCCATGGCTTCCCCTTGTATGTTGTGTCTGTAGTCTTTTCTCTGTCCCATAGCTGTGTTGTGTACATCTGCAGTGTGACTGTTCTGCATGTCAGTAATTGCCTTGAGTGATGTCAGTTTATCTAATGCTGCTTGTTTCAGTCTTGCTGTATTGCTGCCGATGTCTTGTGTTTCGGGGTGGTTTCTCAGTTCTGTTTTGTGGTAGTACTTACTTAATCTTGTGTGGGTTTATGTTCAGTCTTGCAGCAAATGTGTCCTGGTCTAGTCTCTGTACTTGTGGGGGTGGGTACCTCTGCCCTGTGTCTGTGTGGGTGTTAATGATCAGTCTTGCTGTAGTGCAGTCTTTATCATGTGTGGGTGTCTGTCCTGTGTGCAACAATCTCTGTTTTAGTGTGCTTCTGTCCTATGTGAGGGAGTCTGTGACTTTGTGTCTTTGTGTGGCAGTTTCTTTGTGAGGGAGTCTGTCTTTGTCTGTGTGGGAGTCTGTCATTGTGTGGGAGTCTTTGTATGTGTCTGTGTGTGTCTCTGTGTGTCTGTGTGTGAGAGTCTGTGGGAGTCTGTGTGTGTCTTTGTTTGGGAGTCTGTGTGTCTTTGAGTGGAAGTCTGTGTGTATCTGTGTGTCTTTGTGTGGGAGTCTATGTGGGTATCTTTGTGTACCTCTGTGGGACTGGCTACCTTGATGCGGTACAGAGGATTGTCATAATGTAACAACATTGCTACTAAATGCCGGTCAGTGTGATGTCTTTGTGGGGAGTCAGTGTGGGTGTCTCCATGTACCTCTGTGGGACTGGCTACCATGATGCAGTACAGAGGCATGTCATAATGTAACAACATTGCTACTAAATGCCAGTCAGTGTGGGTGTCTTTGCGGGGAGTCAGTGTGGGTGTCATTGTATACCTCTGTAGGACTGGCTACCTTGATGCGCTACAGAGGCTTGTCATAATGTAACAACATCACTACTAAATGCCAGTTATAGCTCTAAATCTCATGGCACAAAATCTGGACAAAGCCACAGATAATGGGTTCCAGCCCCAAAGATCATTATTGCTCTTATAAACTGAAAAAGTTGCTAGAATACAGAATATCTGTTATTGTTGATCTCAGTTTGTAGTGAAATCCGTTGTCTAGAGGCCTATCCATTTTCTTAGTGAGAGAAAGTGAACAGAACTGGTTTAATCTAGCCAGGGCATTCCTGCAAACGTTATTGTTTGAATAATTGGTCTGGTTTCTGTTTCTGTGCCTTAAATAGCCAGAGTTTTAAATCAGATATAACTGTTGCTCAAGCTGTTGCAGAGAAACTGACTTAATGATTGCTGTGATATTTAGAAAAGATAAGAGTGTATTTTCAATCATCTGCACTTTTGATTTAATACCTCTCTAATCTGAACAACTGTTTTTTACTCTCCCTTTTGTTATGTGATAGAGCTGAATATCTGCCAGTGTTGACCTCAGTTTGTAGTGAAATCCTTTGTCTAGAGACCTATCCGTTTTCTTAGTGAGAGAAAGTGAACATAACTGGTTTAATCTAGCCAGGGCATTCCTGCAACTGTTATTGTTTGGATAATTGGTCTGGTTTCTGTTTCTGTGCCTTAAATAACAAGTCTTTTAAATCAGATATACCAGTTGTTCAAGCTGCTGCAGAGATACTGACTTACTGTCTGCTGTGATATTTAGAAAAGATAAGACTGTATTCTCAATTATCGTCTGCACTTTTGATTTAATATCTCTATAATCTGTACAAATGTATTTTACTCTCCTTTTTGTTGTGTGATAGAGCTGAATATCTGTTAGTGTTGACCTCAGTTTGTAGTGAAATCCTATGTATAGAGGCCTATCTGTTTTCTTAGTGAGAGAAAGTTTCTGTGATATTTAGAAAATATAAGAGTTTATTCTCAATTATCATCTGCACTTTTGATTTAATATCTCTACAATCTGTAAAGCTGTTTTTTACTCTCCTTTTTGTTTTGTGATAGAGCTGAATATCTGTTAGCATTGACCTCAGTTTGTAGTGAAATCCTTTGTCGAAAGGCCTATCTATTTTCTTAGTGAGAGAAAGTGAATAGAACTGGTTTAATCTAGCCAGGGCATTCCTGCAACTGTTATTGTTTTTATAGTTTGGATTGTTTGGATTTGATAAAGTCAAAAACCCACCTCACAAACAACTAGCTATGCTCTTGTCTTACCCCTGGGTAAAGGCTAAAATACTAGAAATATCTACTGTCATCGGCAATGTTAAGTCCAGCTTCTGACATGTAATTGTCTGCTGTTATAAGTATGAAATATCTTACTTATGGATAATCTAAACTCTGGTTTCTCACATTAATCTGCCTGCTTTAATAAGTTTAAAAAAAGTATAAAACCACATAGAAACCTGCTATTTGCTGTTATATCCTAGCTTTGTAAGGCTACAATATACTGCATGTGTTGACTGTGTACAGAATGTGTTATACTGCAAGATGAGTTTATTATCTGATAACTATCTAACTATGAGCTTGCTAATAGGCCATATTTACGTACGCTTGAAACCTGTTTTTGTATATTCCACAATTTGTATTAATTTGATGATATATGTTTATGTACCTGTTATGTAACTGGAGCTTTTCTCATAGGGTCTCCACTGAAAATGGACATGTGTCCAGACAGACTTTCCTGGTCAACAAATGTAAAATAAATAAAAATAAAATAAAGAATTTGTCTGGTTTCTGTTCCTGTGCCTTAAATAGCCAATGTTTTAAATCAGATATACCTGTTGCTCACACTGTTTCAGAGACTGACTTATTGCTTGCTATGATATTTAGAAATTATAAGAGTTTATTCTCAATTATCATCTGCACTTTTGATTTAATTTCTCTGTAATCTGTACAACTGTTTTTTACTCTCCTTTTTGTTGTGTGGTAGAGCTGAATATCTGTTAGTTTTGACCTCAGTTTGTAGTGAAATCCTTTGTCTAGAGGCTTATCTGTTTTCTTAGTGAGAGAAAGTAAACAGAGCTGGTTTTATCTAGCCAGGGCATTCTGCAACTGTTATTGTTTGGATAATTGGTGTGGATTCTGTTTCTGTGCCTTAAATAGCCAGTGTTTTAAATCAGATATACCTGTTAGTGAAGCTGTTGCAGAGAGATTGAATTACTGCCTGCTGTGATATTTAGAAAAGGTTAGAGTTTATTATCAATTATCATCTGCTCTTTTGATTTAATATCTCTGTAATCTGTACAACTGTATTTTGCCTCCTTTTTGTTGTGTGATAGAGCTAGATATCTGTTAGTGTCGACCTCACTTTGTAGTGAAATCTTTTGTCTAGAGGCTTATCGGTTTTCTTAGTGAGAGAAAGTGAACAGAACTGGTTTATGCTAGCCAGGGCATTCTTGCACCTGTTATTGTTTGGATAATTGGTCTGGATTCTGTTTCTGTGCCTTAAATAACATTTTAAATCAGATAGACCTTTCATTCAAGCTGCTGCAGAGAGGCTGACTTACTGCCTGCTGTGGTATTTAGAAACAAAAAGAGTTTATTCTCAATCATCAATTCCACTTTTGATTTAATATCTCTGTAATATGTACAACTGTTTCTACTCTACTTTTTGTTGTGTGATACAGCTGAATATCTTAGTGTTGACCTCAGTTTGTAGTGAAATTCTTTGTCTAAGCATCCATCTGTTTTCTTAGTGAGAAAAAGTGACCAGAACTGGTTAATCTAGCCAGGGGATTTCTGTAACTTTTATTGTTTGGATAATCAGTCTGGTTTCTGTGGCTTAAATGGCCAGTGCACTAAATCTTATATACAGGTTGCTCAAGCTGTTGCATACAGACTGACTTAAAGCCTTCTGTGATATTTAGAAAAGATAAGAGTTTATTCTCAATTATCATATGCACTTTTGATTGAATATCTCTGTAATCTGTACAACTGTTTTTACTTTTCTTTTTGTTGTGTGATAGAGCTGAATATCTGTTAATATTGACCTCAGTGTGTAGTGAAATCCTTTGTCTGGAGGCATACCTTTTTTCTTAGTGAGAGGAAGTGAAGAGCATTGGTTAAATCTAACCAGGGCATTCCTGCAACTGTTATTGTTAGGATAATTGCTCTGGTTTCCGTTTCTGTGCCTTAAATAGCCAGTGTTTTAAATCAGACACACCTGCTGCTCAAGCTGTTAGAGAGAGACGGACTTAATGCCTGCTGTGATATTTAGAAAAGAAAAGAGTTTATTCTGAATTATCATCTGTACTTTTGATTTAATATCTCTGCAATCTGTAGAGCAGTTTTTTACTCTCCTCTTTGTTGTGTGATAAAGATGAATATCTGTTAATGTTGACCTCAGTTTGTAGTGAAATCCTTCGTCTAGAGGCCTATCTATTTTCTTTAGTGAGAGAAAGTGAACAGAACTGGTTTAATCTAGCCAGGGAATTCCTGCAACTGTTATTGTTTGGATAGTTTGGATTGTTTGGATTTGATAAAGTCAAAAACCCACCTCACAAACAACTGGCTATGCTCTTGTCTTACCCCTGGGTAAAGGCTGAAATACTAGAAATATCTACTGTCATTGGCAAAGTTACGTCCAGCTTCTAACATGTAACTGTCTGCTGTTATAAGTATGAAATATCTTACTCATGTATAATCTAAACTCTAGTTTCTCACATTTAACTGCCTGCTTTAATAAGTTAAAAAAGTATAAAACCACATACAAACCTGCTATTTACTGTTATATCCTAGTTGTATAAGGCTACAATATACTGCATGTGTTGATTATGTACAGAGGGTATTATACTGCAAGATGAGTTTATTATCTGATAACTATCTAACAATGAGCCTGCTAATAAGCCATATTTACATACAATTGAAGCATGTTTTTGTATGTGTATTCCACCATTTGTATTAAATTGATGATATATGTTTATATACTTGTTATGTAACTGGAGCTTTTCCTCCCGGGCCTCCTCTGAAAATGGAAATGTGTCCAGTCAGACTTTCCCAGTCAGCAAATGTAAAATAAATAAATAAAAATAAAATAAATAAATAATTTGTCTGGTTTCTGTTCCTGTGCCTTAAATAGCCAATGCTTTAAATCAGCTATACCTGTTGCTCACCCTGTTGCAGAGAGACTGACTTATTGCCTGCTGTGATATTTAGAAATTATAAGAGTTTATTCTCAATTATCATCTGCACTTTTGATTTAATATCTCTGTAATCTGGACAACTGTTTTTCACTCTCCTTTTTGTTGTGTGGTAATGTTGAATATCTGTTAGTTTTGACCTCGGTTTGTAGTGAAATCCTTTGTCTAGAGGCTTATCTGTTTTCTTAGTGAGAGAAAGTAATCAGAACTGTTTTTTTCTGGCCAGGGCATTTCTGCAACTGTTATTGTTTGGCTAATTGGTCTGCTTTTTGTTTCTGTGCCGTAAATAGCCAGTGTTTTAAATTAGATATACCTGTTGGTCGAACTGTTGCAGAGAGACCGAATTACTGCTTGCTGTGATATTTAAAAAAGATAAGAGTTTATTATCAATCATCTGCACTTTTGATTTAATATCTCTGTAATATGTACAACTGCATTTTGCTCTCCTTTTTGTTGTGTGATAGAGCTAGATATCTGTTAGTGTTGACCTCAGTTTGTAATGAAATCGTTTGTCTAGAGGTCTATCTGTAACAGAACTGGTTTAAGCTATCCAAGGCATTCCTGTAACTGTTATTGTTTGGATGATTGGTTTGGATTCTGTTTCTATGCCTTAAATAGACAGTGTTTTAAATCAGATAGACCTTTCATTCAAGCTGTTGCAGAGAGACTGACTTACTGCCTGCTGTGATATTTAGAGACTATAAGAGCTTTTTCTCAATTTGCAATTGCACTTTTGATTTATTATCTCTGTAATCTGTACAACTGTTTTACTCTACTTTTTGTTGTGTGATAGAGCTGAATATCTGTTAGTGTTGACCTCAGTTTGTAGTGAAATCCTTTGTCTAGGCATCCATCTGTTTTCTTAGTTTTGAGAAAGTGAACAGAACAGGTTAATCTAGCCAAGGGATTCCTGCAACTTTTATTGTTTGGATAATCGGTCCGGTTTCTGTGGCTTAAATAGCCAGTGTATGAAATCTTATATACCTGTTGCTCAAGCTATTGCAGAGAGACTGACTTAAAGCCTACTGTGATATTTAGAAAATATAAGAGTTTGTTCTCAATTATCATCTGCACTTTTGATTTAATATCTCTGTAATCTGTACAACTGTTTCTACTCTCCTTTTTGTTGTGTGATAGAGCTGAATATCTGTTAGTGTTGACCTCAGTTTGTAGTGAAATCCTTTGTCTAGAGGCTTATCTGTTTTCTTAGTGAGAGGAAGTGAACAGAACTGGTTTAATCTAGCCAGGGCATACCTGCAACTGTTATTGTTTGGGTAATTGCTCAGGTTTCTGTTTTTGTGACTTAAATAGCCAGTGCTTTAAATCAGACATATCTGTTGGTCAAGCTGTTGCTGACAGACTGAATTACTGCCAGCTGTGATATTTAGAAAATAAAAGAGTTTAGTCTCAATTATCATATGCACTTTTGATCTAATATCTCTGTAATCTGTACAAATGTTCTTTACTCTCCCTTTTGTTGTGTGATAGAGGTGAATATCTGTTAGTTTTGACCTGTTTCTGTGCCTTAAATAGCCAGTGTTTTGAATAAGATATACCTGTTGCTCAAGCTTTTACAGAGAGACTGACTTACTGCCTGCTGTGATATTTAGAAATTATAAGAGTTTATTTTCAATTATTGTCTGCAGTTTTAATTTGATATCTCTCTAATCTGTACAACTGTATTTTGCTCTCCTTTTTGTTGTGTAATAGCACTGGATATCTGTTATTTTTGAACTCAGTTTGTAGTGAAATCTTTTGTCTAGAGCCCTATCTGTTTTCTTAGTGAGAAAAAGTGAACAGAACTTGTTTAAGCTTGACAAGGCATTCCTGCAACTGTTATTGTTTGGATAATTGGTCTGGTTTCTGTTTCTGTGCCTTAAACAGACAGTGTTTGAAATCAGATAGACCTTTAATTCAAGTTGTGGCAGAGAGACTGACTTTCTGCATGCTGTGATTTAGAAAATATAAGAGTTTGCTCTCAATTATCATCTGCACTTTTGATTTAATATCTCTGTAATCTGTACAACTGTTTTTACTCTTCTTTTTGTTGTGTGATACAGCTGAATATCTGTTAGTGTTGACCATAGTTTGTAGTGAAATCCTTTGTCAATGCCTCCATCTATTTTCTTAGTGAGAGAAAGTGAAACGAACTGGTTTAATCTAGCCAGGGCATTCCTGCAACTTTTATTGTGTGGATAATTGGTCTGGTTTCTGTGCCTTAAATAGATAGTGTATTAAATCAGATATACCTGTTGCTCAATATGTTGCAGATGGATTAACTTACTGCTTGCTGTGATATTTAGAAAAGATAAGAGTTTAATCTTGGTTATCATCTGCACTTTTGATTTAATATCTCTGTAATCTGTACAACTTTCTTTTACTCTCCTTTTTGTGGTGTGATAGAGCTGAATATCTGTTAGTGCTTGACCTCAGTTTGTAGTGAAATTCTTTATCTAGAGGCTTATCTGTTTTCTTAGTGAGAGGAAGTTAACAGAATTAGTTTAATCTAGCCAGAGCATTCCTACAACTGTTATTGTTTGGATAGTTTGGATGGTTTGGATTTGATCAAGTCAAAAACCCACCTCACAACTCACTGGCTACGGTCTTGTCTTACCCCTGGGTAAAGGCTGAAATAATATAAATATCTACAGCCATTGGCAATGTTAATTCCAACTTCTAACATGTAACTGTCTGCTGTTATCACTATGAAATATCTTACTCATGGATAATCTGAACTCTAGTTTCTGACATTAAACTGCCTGCTTTAATAAGTTTAAAAACATTATAAAACCACATACAAACCTATTATTTACTGTTATATCCTAGCTGTATAAGGCTACAATATACTGCATGTGCTGAGTGTGTACAGAATGTATTATACTGCAAGATGAGTTTATTATCTGCTAACTATCTAACTATGAGTCTGCTAATAGGCCATATTTACCTATGATTGAAACCTGTTTTGTATGTGTATTCCACCATTTGTATTAGTTTGATCATATATGTTTATGTACCTGTTATGTAACTAGAGCTTTTCTCCCCGGTCCTCAGCTGAAAATGGACATGTGTCCATTCGGGCTTTCCCAGTCAACAAATGTAAAATAAATAAATAAAAATAAAATAAATAAGTAATTGGTCTGGTTTCTGTTCCAGTGCCTTAAACAGCCAGTATTTTAAATCAGATATACCTGTTGCTCACCCTGTTTCAGACAGACTGACTTACTGCCTGCTGTGATATTTAGAAAAGATAAGAGTTTGTTCTCAATTATCATCTGCACTTTTGATTTAATATCTCTGTAATCTGTATAACCGTTTTTACTCTCCTTTTTGTTGTGTGATACAGCTGAATATCTGTTAGTGTAGACCGCAGTTTGTAGTGAAATCCTTTGTCAATGCATCCATCTGTTTTCTTAGTGAGAGAAAGTGAACAGAACTGGTTTATTCTAGCCAGGGCATTCCTGCAACTGTTATTCTTTGGATTATTGGTCTGGTTGCTGTGCCTTAAATAGACAGTGTATTAAATCAGATATATCTGTTGTTCAAGTTGTTGCAGAGAGACTGGCTTACTGCTTGCTGTGATATTTAGAAAAGATAAGAGTTTATTCTCAATTTTTATCTACACTTTTGATTTAATATCTCTGTAATCTGTACAACTGTTTTTTACTCTCCTTTTTGTTGTGTGATAGAGCTGAATATATGTTAGTGTTGACCTCAGTTTGTAGTGAAATCCTTTGTCTTGAGGCATATCTGTTTTCTTAGTGAGAGGAAGTCGACAGAACTAGTTTAATCTAGCCAGAGCATTCCTGCAACTGTTATTGTTTAAATAATTGGTCTGGTTTCTATTTGTGTGCCTTAAATAGCCAGTGTTTTAAATCAGATATGCCAGTTGCTCAAGCTGTTACAGAGAGACAGACTTAGTGCCTGCTGTAATATTTAGAAAAAAAGAGTTTATTTTCAATTATCATCTGCACTTCTGATTTAATGTCTCTGTATTCTGTACAACTGTTTTTACTCTGCTTTTTCTTTTGTGAGAGCTGAATATGTGTTAGTCTTGACCTCAGTTTATAGTGAAATCCTTTGCCTAAAGGCCTATCTGTTTTCTGAGTGAAAGTGAACAGAACTGGTTTACTCTAGCTAGGTTATTCCTGCAACAGTTATTGTTTGGATAATTGGTCTGGTTTCTGTTTCTGTGCCTTAAATATCCACTGTTTAAAGTCAGATATATCTGTTGCTCAAGGGGTTGCAGAGAGTCTGACTTACTGCTTGCTATGATATTTAGCAAAGATAAGAGTTTATTCTAAATTATCATCTGCACTTTTGATTTAATATCTCTGTAATCTGTACAACTGTTCTTTACTATCCTTTTTGTTGTGTGATAGAGCTGAATATCTGTTAGTGTTGACCTCAGTTTGTAGTGAAATCCGTTGTCTATAGGCCTATCTGATTTCATAGTGAGTGAAAGTGAACAGAACTGGTTTAATCTAGCCAGGGCATTCCTCCAACTGTTATTGTTTGGATAATTGGTCTGCTTTCTGTTTCTGTACCTTAAATAGCCAGTGTTTTATATCAGATATACCTGTTGCTCAAGCTTTCAAGCTGCAGAGAGACTGACTTACTGCCTCCCGTGATGTTTAGAAAAGATAAGCTGCTTATCATCAATTATCATCTGCACTTTGATTTAATATCTGTGTAATCTGTGTGACTGTTTTTTGCCTCCTTTTTGTAGTGTGAAAGAGATAAATATATGTTAGTGTTCTAATTTGTAGTGGAAATCTTTTGTCTAGAAGGCTATTTGTGTTCTTAATGAAAGAAAAGTGAGTAGAATACAGTTTATGCTAGGCCAGGGCATTCCTGCAACTGTTATTGGTTGGAAAATTCTCTGGTTTCCATTTCTGTGTCTTTAAATAGCCAGTGTTTTAAATCAGATCCCAATGTGTGTCACTTCTACATACCTCACAAATGAGGTTTCTAGAAAATCCATGATTTCACTACTTGTTCAACCAATGATTTTGGTTTGTTCAAGTGTGCTAAGAGATTGAGAGGTAGGGTATGTGTAGTCTTTTATTGTACCATAACATTTGTCTTGCCACAGTTTGGTGTGTTCCCGTTCAAACTTGTGCCTCTCCTAGTCATTAGTTCTTTCAGACTTTAGTCTGTTCCAGAGAGCTTGTAATATCAATCTTTTGCATTATTTGGGGCCTATTCACATGTTTGGGGGGATGAAAGGGGAAGAATTGTGTAGAAAAAGCTCAAGTTCACCTCTAGTGTTAGGTATTTAATATAAAACTGTAACGTGAGCCTTTCTCATTACTTTTTTGTGTCTACTGGTTAGTCATTCTTCAGTCTTTCTCCATGCAGTGCAATAGTGACTGATGTCAATGAAAGTCATTATGCATTTTTACTAACAGTATGACAAAAGGACTCTGTCTGCATGTGTAGTAATTCTGCTTTACTTCCATTCCCAGTTAGAGATGAAGTGTACATATTTGTCAGGAGCAGCAAAAAGAAAGCTTCAGCAGTAGAGGAATGAGGATGGAAAGAGACAGGGTTCCATTATGAATTTTTTCTGTGGGTCATCGCAGAGGAGAGATTCAGGAAAATGTCTGCCTTCATGACAACACAATGGTTCTGCATTACAGTCAGACCACTGTGAGACCAGCATCCTTTCAATAAAAAGTGACCACTCTCTTGTGGCTACACCAAAGGATATCTCCTGTTGACCTACAGCCATTACCATGGGTGAAAGCATGTCAGCAAATGCAGATTCAACTGTAGAGGTATTGCCTGGATCACCAGACTTTGATACAGAAGGAGCCCATACTTCTGTAGTGACAGATGTGGCCTATGACTTGCAGGCAGTGTCGGGTGCATCTTTTGAGGATCTAGAGACTTGGCCAGACTTGATAAGGGATGAGTTTAGGGTAGCTGTCATTCAGCATAGACCTGTGCAAGTGGTGTTTCCACAGTTCTCAGTCAATGCTCAGAAAAGAAGGTTTACATCAGAGAACTATTTCCATGTGCTGCCTAATGGAGAGAGAGCAAATTGCAGTTGGCTGACATATTCAGTCTCAAAGGATGCACTGTTTTGCTTTGCATGCAAATTGTTTGGACATTCTAACCATCTTCTCAGGTCAAATGGTTACAAAGCATGGAGAGAGATGTTCAAAGCTTTACACAGCCATGACCGAGCACTGGAGCATATGGCATGCATGCTGAAGTGAAAGGAACTGGACAATAGAATAAAGAGTAGGCAGACTATGGATGATAAGAGACAAGCGGTGGTTGAAAAAGAGATAACTCACTGGCGTGGTGTGTTAGAACGCATTGTTGCTGTTGTCCAATACTTGGCAGAATGGAACATGGCATTCTGTGGTGCAAGTGCTGCCCTGGACAACTATGGCAATGGCAATTTCTTAAGCCAAGTGAAACTTTTGTCGCAGTTTGAATCTGTCATGGCTGAACATTTGCACCGTATTCTGAATAAAGAGGTACTGCATCACTATCTTGCGAAGGAGATACAGAATGAACTTATCCAGCTGATTGCAAATGCTATTTTAAGGATCATTGTAGGGAAGGTGAAGGACACTAAGTACTTTTCTGTGATTCTTGATTGCACGCCAGATATCAGCAATCAAGAGCAAATGGCTGTAGTAGTTTGATATGTGGATATTTCATGGACTGCAGCCACAGTTGAGGAACATTTTCTGGGTTTGTGCCTGTGAATGATACAAATGGGGCAGGACTTACAGAAGCTCTTCTTCAGACTCTTCAAAATCATCAGCTGGACATTAATGACTGTCGAGGACAAGGATATGACAGTGGTAGCAACATGAAGGGGAAACGAGCTGGAGTGCAGGCCTGGATAAAACATATGAATTCAAGGGCTTTTTATGTGCCGTGTGCTCGCTATAATTTAAATCTTATAGTTAGTGATGGAGCACATTCATCAGTAATGGCAGTGTCATTCTTTGGATGTCTGCAGAACATTTACGCATGGGATTTCTGTTCAGCATCAGCAAGTCGATGGCAGATCTTGAAATGGCACACAAATGTCACTGTGAAGCCACTGTAGGAGACTCACTGAGAATGCAGGATAGACTCTGTCACGGCAGTAAGATTTCACTTGAAGGGAGTCATTAAGGCATTACAGGAGATAGGTCAAGCAGTACATACAAATTATGCTGCAACATATCAACAAGCAAGGGGACTGTGCTTCGAACTTATATCATACCAGTTCATTGTATGTTTAGTGGTTTGGTATGATGTGCTGACAGAGGTAAATCATGCAAGCAAAGTTCTGCAGAGTCCATCTGTTGATATTTCTACATGTGTCAAAGTGCTGGCATCCACTATGGACCTGCTGAAGAATTACAGAGAGACAGGATTTCAACATGCCATGGGCGAAACCTCCAAGATAGCAGAAGAACTGGATGTTGGCACCACATTTCAAGAAAAAAGACAGAGGAAAGTAAAGTGGTTCTTTGACTATGAAGGAGAAAATGAGACTGTACAGGATCCAGCGGTAAAACTATGTGTAGAGTTCTTCAATGTGCTGCTGGACACAACAATCCAATCGTTTACTGACCGGTTTGAGCAGCTTTCAGAGTTTGATAAGACCTTTGGATTTTTATCAAATATTAAAGCCTTGAGTGATGTTGCAGAAGACACATTGCTGCAACACTGCAAGGCTCTGAAAGAACAACTGACTGACAGGATAAGTGGCCACTGTGATATTGATGACTCTGACCTTGGACACACACTTAAAAGCTTTTCTCGAATGATTGATAATGAATCATCATCACTGACTGTGTTAAATTTCCTCATTCGCAACCACTTGCAAGACATATATGTATAAATACTTATGTTTCACTGCGCATTTATTTGACTGCACCAGATGTCAGACTTGTCCCTTCCAGGCCTTGAACCTTTCTCCTGACCTGCACTACACCTTTGCTATATACTGTTTATCCACAGACTTGCTATTAAACTGTAGCCCACAACATCTATTTATTTTTATGGTTAGCTCTCACACACCCTCTAAATAGCTCTGTTATCTACTCTTTTAACTTTATTCCAGTATTTAGGGTTACCTACCTACTGTAATCCCTGCTTCAACTGATTGTTCTTTTCAGCTCCTTACCTCTCTTGTCTCTCTCCCTATTTAACCTATACCATCTCCTCCCCTTCCCCCACCTAGCTAAGACTTTGACTCATCATTACTTCACTGTCCCCTCTCTCCACCCCCGTCTTCACATCATACTTCTACACACTGGTATTTTACCTATATGTCTATCAGCCTATCCAATTTCTAGTAGCACTAGCCCCTCCTAGTTCTCAGCCCTCATCTCTCCTCCCCCCACCCTCCTACATCACATCCTCCACTTTTCCCATCTCTCCTTCCCCCACCCTCCTACCTTACATCCTCCACTTTTCCCATAAATACATGCTGTCCTGGGCTGCCATTTCTAGAACTGCCCCCAGCTGCTGTGTGTTCCTGGCCCAGCATCCTGGCTAATGTAAGTACTGAACTATTGCCTTATTGTTGAGTAGTATGTACTGTTTAAGAAGGAAGTGAGGCTTTCATGGTAACATATGTTTAATTTTTCTTTTGGTGTAGATTCATATATGCATACTTAACTTTTTACTATACTCCCTTGAGAGGTATTTTTTAGGTGTCTCCCAGTAATGGTGCACTTTTATTCTCCAGTGTGTTAGAGTGCTAGCCTTAGCAGTGTAGTATTGTTGTAATTCAAAGTGAGCTTCTGAAAATCTTTGCGCATAATTCAAGATAATTCTATGTTAATGGTGCATGTTTATACTCCAGTGTGTTAGAATGCTAGCCTTAGCAGTGTACCATTACTGTACTTCAAAGTGAGCTTCTGTAGAACTTTTGGTGCATATGCTAAGAGACTTCTATATTTCTTAAGCAAAGCAATATTATCTGATTGCTGTAGTTTGCATAAATTTGACCAATACGCAATCCTGCTATTGTGGCACTGAGAAGTCGTGAAAGGGTATCTCACATCTCATTTTAAGAACAATCTAAACCTAGGCTTCTCAAACTGCGCCCATCCAAGTAGAGAGTCCTTAGCGACCAACCTCACTTAAGGAACTAAGAACTAAATAGCTTCTAAACCCACGGTGCTCTATCTCTAAGAACCCCATTAGGAAGTACTTTTACACTTTCTCTTCAATTTTGTTTTTATCATTTAAAGGAACTCATCATAATTTCCACCTTTTGTAAGACACCCCACTATATTCAGTATATCTGATATGGTACTACCTTAAGGTACACGTAGAGTTTGTACAATTGTGCTCAGCCACAGCTGTTTTTCACACTATTATTGTTTCCCTAATTCATGCTGCTCTAAATGTAAGAACCTTATTTAAACAGCATCTTACTAAATCTGGTCCCTGTACTGTTGTCTTCACAACAAGACCAATTTGCTGTAACTTCCATGTACATTTAGAGAATGCAATAGTAGAGCAGTATCAGGGCTGGGATACCTGTGCGAAGTCATAATTTGGCTCTTACTTACATCTTCACCACAGATTAGCGGAGTGTCCGGAAAGCCATAACGGAATACTCTAGCCAGTGTAGTTTAAAAGCAGACTAAGAAATAAATGAGGAGACGTACTTGCCTACATTTAAGATTGCATCTAGAGCAATAAGTGCTTATGGTAATCACTAACCGCACCTCTACTAGCTAATTTAATGTGAAACGTGCGAACATGGCTGATTTTTACACAAGTAGGATTTGTAAATTTCAACAAGGATAAGAGGTATATGTGAGAATGCTAGGACTGCACCGCAACTAGCCAATATAGATAACAATAAAAGAAAACATGAACGGAGAGGCCAACTCTAAACTTGAGCTTTGCCTTAGCTAAATATCCACACCTACAGCTTCTACATCAGAATTCAGGTTCATCCTCAATGAATTAGTGTACCATTAGACATACTGACTTTAAGTATTACTAAGTGAATTAGTTTTTACAGTACACTACCTGAAGGGTGTTCTTAAGTCTTAAACATTGATGTAAAAGCTGCACCACCTTAAATCAGATGCCCCATATGAGTAGTCATTTAATGTAGTATTTTTAATGCTTGAGTCTTTACTTTTCTTAATACTCCCACATATTTACTACGTCCAAGGTCCATGCATTAAGTTAGAGAAATCTACTTCCCTGCAATGTCCACCTCAGGTTATTGTTTCAGGTCTATGATTAAAAACATTGGGAGTGCTGTAACAATTGTAAATGTTATGGCAGACAGCATTCATACAGGAATAATTGTATATGCTTATTTAACCATGCTATGCTTTTACAATACTTATGTTCATTAAGCACATATAGGCTTACATTCATAGTTACTATCTGCATTATTTATTTATATATATGAGCTGTTAATAAAAAGCGTAAACTACATTATTAATGTAAGCTATAGTTAAGCTATAGTTATAGATATTGCTCTATAGTGTTAGCGCTAATGATAACTTTACAGCTATCATTGTTACCTAACTGGATATATACCTTGTAGTTTCCTATAGTCTTGTTCCTAGCCTAGTTAGAATAATAAGATTTGACCAAAATTTTTCTGACTTACCTTTGATAAGGACTTGCTTTAATACTGATTAGAAGACTTGTAAGAAGTGATGCATCTTTCTAGACAACTTGAGAACTTGAATGCCTGAACTACATCTTTGCACAGTTCTATGTGATTATATGCTTGTAATATTCTGTTTAATTACAGTGCCTTTCGTGCTAAACTAAATATCTTGTTTCTACTATTTCTCTCTCTCTCTTTTCCTCCTAAAATAATCCCAGCTCTCCAATCTGAGTACACTGCTCTAGGACACAGAAACTAACAACCTGAAGAACAAGGACCCTGTCCAAACTCCCTTCAGTCTCCACAGTTGAGCAACCTATCCCTGTACTTTCTCAGTAAAGGGAGCATGAAAGTATGTGTCTAAACTATCACGGCCACTATAGTCTATAACTTATTATTAGATCTAGGTGGCTATAAAGTGCTAGCCAGGAAAACCAGCAGCTTTACTCCCTCCCCACTCCGTAACCAGTCTAATCTACTTTTTTCACCATTTAAAGACACACGGAACCACTACTCCTTTTCTTGCATTAAGAACCTAAACTCCTCTTTACCCTGCTTACAATAAATTAATTTGGGACACCAGGTGGCAGACTTGTCCCTTCCAGGCCTTGAACCTTTCTCCTGACCTGCACTACACCTTTGCTATATACTGTTTATCCACAGACTTGCTATTAAACTGTAGCCCATAACATCTATTTATTTTTATGGTTAGCTCTCACACACTCTCCAAATTGCTCTATTATCTACTCTTTTAACTTTATTCCAGTATTTAGGGTTACCTACCTACTGTAATCCCTGCTTCAACTGATTGTTCTTTTCAGCTCCTTACTTCTCTTGTCTCTACCCGCTCCGTTCACGCTGCAGGCTCACTCCGCTCCCCTACCCTACCCCTAATTCGCAACCACCCCTACTGCTCCTAAGCTTATACATCCTCACCACACCCACTTCCGCTCCAATCCAATCACAATAGTCATCTTGTTAACATTCTACATGCACCTCTAATCACCCCTAGTAGAACTCATCCCCTTTAAAGAACACCAGTAAGCTTATTAGTCACTATGCAAACACAACCTTTCCAAATCCAACTAAGGCTCCTAATCATTGTCTTTCTCCTACTTTCTCTAACAGCAGCCTACCTGCTACCCTCATATGAACAGTCAAAATATTTACAGGTGAACTTCCCTAATGCACAAACAAGTACTATACCTCTAATTAACTCCTCAGAACACATAAATATAACATCTTTACCTAGCTATTTACCTGCTAAATATCACAGACTGACCCATATCAAATACAACTATCTAAAACCTAAAAAACGTCTTCACCATTACTTTAACCTCCACAATCCCTTAAACAAACTATTACACCTCTCCTTACTAGATGGGGACATTCATCCTAACCCAGGACCAGGGCAAAAAACAAGCACAGAGCCACAAATTTATGCTGCCTCTACCCCAAATATCCCATCTAAATCTCCCAACTCACTCTATATAGCTCACCTCAATAGTTGCAGCATAAATAATAAAATTGCCCACCTCCATGCTCTCCTGGATGTTCATTCCTTTGATATACTTTGTTTAACAGAAACATGGCTAAAACCCACTACACAAGATGTGGAAATTATTCCATCTGGGTACAACATCTTGAGACAAGACCACAAAGTAAAAAAAGGAGGGGGTGTTGCTATCCTCTATAAAGAAGGGCTACAAATATCTATACTAGATCTTGGTTCCTCTTCTGAAAACAATCCAGAAATCATTAGCACCAAACTTCAACTTAATCCCAGCAAATCCCTAAATATAATATGTATCTACTTGCCCCCTGGTAACAACATCACTACTCTGGAAGGTATCCTTGCTGAACTCTTCACAAAAATTCCCCAAGAGACAATAATTCTTGGAGACTTTAATATAGACAGAAAGGACTGCTCTACTGAATCACAAACCTCCCATATCAACCTTAATGGCTTCTCACAAACAGTTAACTCCCCAACCAGAATTAATAAACCCAATGACAAAGAATCCATCCTAGACTGGATTCTAATAAATAATCACCAACAACTCTATAATGTAGGGGCACTCTCTGATGATGTAAGTGACCATTCTCTCACTTACATAATCAGGCAAAGGTTGAGCTTACACAACTCAACCATATATAAAACAATAAGAAGCAACACAAACTTTTACCCCAATAACTTCCAAGCTGAACTAAAAGAATGTGATTGGTCACCTATAAAATACCTCCCACGTGACAAAGAAACAATCTACTTTAACTCAAAATTCTTAACAATCCTTAACCACCATACACCAAAGCGTTTCATCAAAATTAAATCTAAACCTGCCCCATGGCTTACAAAGAAAACCAGGCAGAACATTCAACAGAGAAATAAAGTTTGGGCACTAGGGCACTATGGAGAACAACTAAAAACCCTGTAGACCAACAACAATTCAGGAAAAAAAGAAATGAGACTAAGAAAGCTATACTCAAACATAAAAAAAACTTTTACTTCCACCTCCAACAGACCAACCAAAATAATCCACAATAGTTCTGGGCTAGCATAAACAGACTACTTCAACCAGGCCAATCCACAACACCACCCCCTGTAGGATCAAATTCTGACAATCCAAAGCAAACTGCTAATACTTTTAATACCTTCTTCACTGAGACCATCCAAACACTTGCTAATCAACTAACAGCCAATAGCTCTGCCCTTCCAACTAATACTAGTAACTCTCTCCCAACTCTAAACCTGCAACCTGTCCCAACTTCCCTCTTCTGCAACTTCTTAAGTAAACTAAAAGCTACTACCCCCTCAGCTGACCAGCTACCTGCTGAATACCTGCAAAAGGCAGCCAGAGTCATAGCTTATCCTGTATCATTGCTGATAAATAGAACCATACAAAAAAGCAGTATTCCCACCATCTTGAAGTATGTATTTGTTTGACAATTACTTTCTAGTTACTAATGAAATCTTGTACATAAAGTCTAAAATATCTTATCTAATGCTTGTAACATGTTTTTTGTATAAACTGTGAAGATTCCTGAACTGTTTAAAATAGTATTTAACTGTATAACAACTAGTACCTGTATGTTCGTAGTCTAGTAATCTCTTGGAGCTTATATCCCCAGGACTCTACTGAAAATGGACATAAATCCAGTTAGACTATCCCGGTTAACAAATGTAAAATAAATTACAGTGGCTACTGCAGAATGCAGCTTTTCTAAGCTGAAACTCATAAAAACATACCTGCATTTGTCAGTGAGTCAGGAGAGACTTTCAGGCTTACCTGTGCTCTCAATTGAGCATGAAGTGGGACAAAGTGTATCACATGGCAGCTTCATTGAAGACTTTGTCTGGAAGAAAATTCATAAGATCCCAGTAAAACTGTAGGTATGTGCTCGTACTTCCTTTCCAGTAATCTTTTATAATGCTGTCAGGCAGTAAATTTTAGGTAGGACCTTTGTGTGGCTTTTATGCTGTGTATTCACATTTTTTTGCTTACCTCCAACAGGTATGACCATGAGGATGGAACTAGCAGGATATTAGGCAAAGGCAGCTAGGAGTGGCAGGACTCATTGGGAGCAGCAAGACTCATGTGGCGTGGCAAAGGAGTGGCAGGACTCGTGGGGAGTGGCAGGGCTCATCAGGATGCTAGGACAGTTGGGAGTAGCAGGGCTCATTGGGGGGCTACAACAGAATCACAAGAATAACAGACAAGTGACAGCAGGTAGAAGCTAATGAGGTAAATGCACATGGGAGACGAATTGCACTCTGCTCTTCAACTTTTTCTGTGTCAGACTCACTAATCCCCATTACTCTCTTGTGTATGTGTTTGAGTTTGCCTCAGGCTCAGTAATCCCCATGGCTCTCTTGTGTGTTTCTTTGGGTTTGAGTCTGTCTGCCTCAGGCTCAGTAATCACCATTGTTCTCTCTGTTTGGGTTTGAGTCATCTGCCTCAGTCTCAGTAATCCCTATGGCTTTCATTTGGGTTTGTTTGGGTTTGAGTCTGCCTCAAGCTCTGTAATGCCCATGGCTTCCCCTTGTATGTTGTGTCTGTAGTCTTTTCTCTGTCCCATAACTGTGTTGTGTACATCTGCAGTGTGACTGTTCTGCATGTCAGTAATTGCCTTGAGTGATGTCAGTTTATCTAATGCTGCTTGTTTCAGTCTTGCTGTATTGCTGCCAATGTCTTGTGTTTTGGGGTGGTGTCTCAGTTCTGTTTTGTGGTAGTACTGACTTAATCTTGTGTGGGTTTATGTTCAGTCTTGCAGCAAATGTGTCCTGGTCTTGTCTCTGTACTTGTGGGGGTGGGTACCTCTGCCCTGTGTCTGTGTGGGTGTTAATGATCAGTCTTGCTGTAGTGCAGTCTTTATCATGTGTGGGTGTCTGTCCTGTGTGCAACAATCTCTGTTTTAGTGTGCTTCTGTCCTATGTGAGGGAGTCTGTGACTTTGTGTCTTTGTGTCTTTGTGTGGCAGTTTCTTTGTGAGGGAGTCTGTCTTTGTCTTTGTGTGGGAGTCTGTCATTGTGTGGGAGTCTTTGTATGTGTCTGTGTGTGTCTCTATGTGTCTGTGTGTGGGAGTCTGTTTGTGGGAGTCTGTGTGTGTCTTTGTTTGGGAGTCTGTGTGTCTTTGAGTGGGAGTCTGTGTGTATCTGTGTGTCTTTGTGTGGGAGTCTATGTGGGTATCTTTGTGTACCTCTGTGGGACTGGCTACCTTGATGCGGCACAGAGGATTGTCATAATGTAACAACATTGCTACTAAATGCCGGTCAGTGTGATGTCTTTGTGGGGAGTCAGTGTGGGTGTCTCCATGTACCTCTGTGGGACTGGCTACCATGATGCAGCACAGAGGCATGTCATAATGTAACAACATTGCTACTAAATGCCAGTCAGTGTGGGTGTCTTTGCGGGGAGTCAGTGTGGGTGTCATTGTGTACCTCTGTAGGACTGGCTACCTTGATGCGCTACAGAGGCTTGTCATAATGTAACAACATCACTACTAAATGCCAGTTATAGCTCTAAATCTCATGGCACAAAATCTGGACAAAGCCACAGATAATGGGTTCCAGCCCCAAAGATCATTATTGCTCTTATAAACTTAAAAAGTTGCTAGAATACAGAATATCTGTTATTGTTGATCTCAGTTTGCAGTGAAATCCTTTGTCTAGAGGCCTATCCATTTTCTTAGTGAGAGAAAGTGAACAGAACTGATTTAATCTAGCCAGGGCATTCCTGCAAACGTTATTGTTTGAATAATTGGTCTGGTTTCTGTTTCTGTGCCTTAAATAGCCAGAGTTTTAAATCAGATATAACTGTTGCTCAAGCTGTTGCAGAGAAACTGACTTAATGATTGCTGTGATATTTAGAAAAGATAAGAGTGTATTTTTAATTATCTGCACTTTTGATTTAATACCTCTCTAATCTGAACAACTGTTTTTTACTCTCCTTTTTGTTATGTGATAGAGCTGAATATCTGCCAGTGTTGACCTCAGTTTGTAGTGAAATCCTTTGTCTAGAGGCCTATCCATTTTCTTAGTGAGAGAAAGTGAACAGAACTGGTTTAATCTAGCCAGGGCATTCCTGCAACTGTTATTGTTTGGATAATTGGTCTGGTTTCTGTTTCTGTGCCTTAAATAGCAAGTCTTTTAAATCAGATATACCAGTTGTTCAAGCTGTTGCAGAGATACTGACTTACTGTCTGCTGTGATATTTAGAAAAGATAAGACTGTATTCTCAATTATTGTCTGTACTTTTGATTTAATATCTCTATAATCTGTACAAATGTATTTTACTCTCCTTTTTGTTGTGTGATAGAGCTGAATATCTGTTAGTGTTGACCTCAGTTTGTAGTGAAATCCTATGTATAGAGGCCTATCTGTTTTCTTAGTGAGAGAAAGTGAACAGTTTCTATGATATTTAGAAAACATAAGAGTTTATTCTGAATTATCATCTGCACTTTTGATTTAATATCTCTACAATCTGTACAGCTGTTTTTTACTCTCCTTTTTGTTTTGTGATAGAGCTGAATATCTGTTAGCATTGACCTCAGTTTGTAGTGAAATCCTTTGTCGAAAGGCCTATCTATTTTCTTAGTGAAAGTGAATAGAACTGGTTTAATCTAGCCAGGGCATTCCTGCAACTGTTATTGTTTTTATAGTTTGGATTGTTTGGATTTGATAAAGTCAAAAACCCACCTCACAAACAACTAGATATACTCTTGTCTTACCCCTGGGTAAAGGCTAAAATACTAGAAATATCTACTTTCATCGGCAATGTTAAGTCCAGCTTCTGACATGTAATTGTCTGCTGTTATAAGTATGAAATATCTTACTTATGGATAATCTAAACTCTGGTTTCTCACATTAATCTGCCTGCTTTAATAAGTTTAAAAAAAGTATAAAACCACATAGAAACCTGCTATTTGCTGTTATATCCTAGCTTTGTAAGGCTACAATATACTGCATGTGTTGATTGTGTACAGAATATGTTATACTGCAAGATGAGTTTATTATCTGATAACTATCTAACTATGAGCTTGCTAATAGGCCATATTTACATACGCTTGAAACCTGTTTTTGTATATTCCACCATTTGTATTAATTTGATGATATATGTTTATGTACCTGTTATGTAACTGGAGCTTTTCTCATCGGGTCTCCACTGAAAATGGACATGTGTCCAGTCAGACTTTCCTGGTCAACAAATGCAAAATAAATAAAAATAAAATAAAAAAAGAATTTGTCTGGTTTCTGTTCCTGTGCCTTAAATAGCCAATGTTTTAAATCAGAAATACCTGTTGCTCACACTGTTTCAGAAACTGACTTATTGCTTGCTATGATATTTAGAAATTATAAGAGTTTATTCTCAATTATCATCTGCACTTTTGATTTAATATCTCTGTAATCTGTACAACTGTTTTTTACTCTCCTTTTTGTTGTGTGGTAGAGCTGAATATCTGTTAGTTTTGACCTCAGTTTGTAGTGAAATCCTTTGTCTAGAGGCTTATCTGTTTTCTTAGTGAGAGAAAGTAAACAGAGCTGGTTTTATCTAGCCAGGGCATTCTTGCAACTGTTATTGTTTGGATAATTGGTCGGGTTTCTTTTTCTGTGACTTAACTAGCCAGTGTTTTAAATCAGATATACCTGTTAGTGAAGCTGTTGCAGAGAGATTGAATTACTGCCTGCTGTGATATTTAGAAAAGGTTAGAGTTTATTATCAATTATCATCTGCACTTTTGATTTAATATCTCTGTAATCTGTACAACTGTATTTTGCCTCCTTTTTGTTGTGTGATAGAGCTAGATATCTGTTAGTGTCGACCTCACTTTGTAGTGACATCTTTTGTCTAGAGGCTTATCGGTTTTTCTTAGTGAGAGAAAGTGAACAGAACTGGTTTATGCTAGCCAGGGCATTCTTGCACCTGTTATTGTTTGGATAATTGGTCTGGATTCTGTTTCTGTGCCTTAAATAACATTTTAAATCAGATAGATCTTTCATTCAAGCTGCTGCAGAGAGGCTGACTTACTGTCTGCTGTGGTATTTAGAAACGATAAGAGTTTATTCTCAATTCTCAATTCCACTTTTGATTTAATATCTCTGTAATATGTACAACTGTTTCTACTCTACTTTTTGTTGTGTGATACAGCTGAATATCTGTTAGTGTTGACCTCAGTTTGTAGTGAAATTCTTTGTCTAAGCATCCATCTGTTTTCTTAGTGAGAGAAAGTGACCAGAACTGGTTAATCTAGCCAGGGGATTTCTGTAACTTTTATTGTTTGGATAATCGGTCTGGTTTCTGTGGCTTAAATGGCCAGTGCACTAAATCTTATATACAGGTTGCTCAAGCTGTTGCATACAGACTGACTTAAAGCCTTCTGTGATATTTAGAAAAGATAAGAGTTTATTCTCAATTATCATATGCACTTTTGATTGAATATCTCTGTAATCTGTACAACTGTTTTTACTTTTCTTTTTGTTGTGTGATAGAGCTGAATATCTGTTAATATTGACCTCAGTGTGTAGTGAAATCCTTTGTCTGGAGGCATACCTTTTTTCTTAGTGAGAGGAAGTGAAGAGCACTGGTTAAATCTAACCAGGGCATTCCTGCAACTGTTATTGTTAGGATAATTGCTCTGGTTTCCGTTTCTGTGCCTTAAATAGCCAGTGTTTTAAATCAGATACACCTGCTGCTCAAGCTGTTAGAGAGAGACAGACTTAATGCCTGCTATGATATTTAGAAAAGAAAAGAGTTTATTCTGAATTATCATCTGCACTTTTGATTTAATATCTCTGCAATCTGTAGAGCTGTTTTTTACTCTCCTCTTTGTTGTGTGATAAAGATGAATATCTGTTAATGTTGACCTCAGTTTGTAGTGAAATCCTTCGTCTAGAGGCCTATCTATTTTCTTAGTGAGAGAAACTGAACAGAACTGGTTTAATCTAGCCAGGGAATTCCTGCAACTGTTATTGTTTGGATAGTTTGGATTGTTTGGATTTGATAAAGTCAAAAACCCACCTCACAAACAACTGGCTATGCTCTTGTCTTACCCCTGGGTAAAGGCTGAAATACTAGAAATATCTACTGTCATTGGCAATGTTACGTCCAGCTTCTAACATGTAACTGTCTGCTGTTATAAGTATGAAATATCTTACTCATGTATAATCTAAACTCTAGTTTCTCACATTTAACTGCCTGCTTTAATAAGTTAAAAAGTATAAAACCACATACAAACCTGCTATTTACTGTTATATCCTAGTTGTATAAGGCTACAATATACTGCATGTGTTGATTATGTACAGAGGGTATTATACTGCAAGATGAGTTTATTATCTGATAACTATCTAACAATGAGACTGCTAATAAGCCATATTTACTTACAATTGAAACATGTTTTTGTATGTGTATTCCACCATTTGTATTAAATTGATGATATATGTTTATATACTTGTTATGTAACTGGAGCTTTTCCTCCCGGGCCTCCTCTGAAAATGGAAATGTGTCCAGTCAGACTTTCCCAGTCAGCAAATGTAAAATAAATAAATAAAAATAAAATAAATAAATAATTTGTCTGGTTTCTGGTCCTGTGCCTTAAATAGCCAATGCTTTAAATCAGCTATACCTGTTGCTCACCCTGTTGCAGAGAGACTGACTTATTGCCTGCTGTGATATTTAGAAATTATAAGAGTTTATTCTCAATTATCATCTGCACTTTTGATTTAATATCTCTGTAATCTGGACAACTGTTTTTCACTCTCCTTTTTGTTGTGTGGTAATGTTGAATATCTGTTAGTTTTGACCTCGGTTTGTAGTGAAATCCTTTGTCTAGAGGCTTATCTGTTTTCTTAGTGAGAGAAAGTAATCAGAACAGTTTTTTTCTGGCCAGGGCATTTCTGCAACTGTTATTGTTTGGCTAATTGGTCTGCTTTTTGTTTCTGTGCCGTAAATAGCCAGTGTTTTAAATTAGATATACCTGTTGGTCAAACTGTTGCAGAGAGACCGAATTACTGCTTGCTGTGATATTTAAAAAAGATAAGAGTTTATTATCAATCATCTGCACTTTTGATTTAATATCTCTGTAATATGTACAACTGCATTTTGCTCTCCTTTTTGTTGTGTGATAGAGCTAGATATCTGTTAGTGTTGACCTCAGTTTGTAATGAAATCGTTTGTCTAGAGGTCTATCTGTTTTCTTAGCGAGAGAAAGTGAACAGAACTGGTTTAAGCTATCCAAGGCATTCCTGTACCTGTTATTGTTTGGATGATTGGTTTGGATTCTGTTTCTATGCCTTAAATAGACAGTGTTTTAAATCAGATAGACCTTTCATTCAAGTTGTTGCAGAGAGACTGACTTACTGCCTGCTGTGATATTTAGAGACTATAAGAGCTTTTTCTCAATTGTCAATTGCACTTTTGATTTATTATCTCTGTAATCTGTACAACTGTTTTACTCTACTTTTTGTTTTGTGATAGAGCTGAATATCTGTTAGTGTTGACCTCAGTTTGTAGTGAAATCCTTTGTCTAGGCAACCATCTGTTTTCTTAGTTTTGAGAAAGTGAACAGAACAGGTTAATCTAGCCAAGGGATTCCTGCAACTTTTATTGTTTGGATAATCGGTCCGGTTTCTGTGGCTTAAATAACCAGTGTATGAAATCTTATATACCTGTTGCTCAAGCTATTGCAGAGAGACTGACTTAAAGCCTGCTGTAATATTTAGAAAATATAAGAGTTTATTCTCAATTATCATCTGCACTTTTGATTTAATATCTCTGTAATCTGTACAACTGTTTCTACTCTCCTTTTTGTTGTGTGATAGAGCTGAATATCTGTTAGTGTTGACCTCAGTTTGTAGTGAAATCCTTTGTCTAGAGGCATATCTGTTTTCTTAGTGAGAGGAAGTGAACAGAACTGGTTTAATGTAGCCAGGGTATTCCTGCAACTGTTATTGTTTGGGTAATTGCTCTGGTTTATGTTTTTTGTGTCTTAAATAGCCAGTGTGTTCAATCAGATAAACCTGTTGCTCAAGCTGTTGCAGAGAGACTGACGTACTGCCTGATGTGATATTTAGAAAAGAAAATAGTTTAGTCTCAATTATCATATGCACTTTTGATCTAATATCTCTGTAATCTGTACAAAAGTTCTTTACTCTCCCTTTTGTTGTGTGATAGAGGTGAATATCTGTTAGTTTTGACCTGTTTCTGTGCCTTAAATAGCCAGTGTTTTGAATAAGATATACCTGTTGCTCAAGCTTTTACAGAGAGACTGACTTACTGCCTGCTGTGATATTTAGAAATTATAAGAGTTTATTTTCAATTATTGTCTGCAGTTTTAATTTGCTATCTCTAATCTGTACAACTGTATTTTGCTCTCCTTTTTGTTCTGTAATAGCACTGATATCTGTTATTTTGAACTCAGTTTGTAGTGAAATCTTTGTCTAGAGTCCTATCTGTTTTCTTAGTGAGAAAAGTGAACAGAACTTGTTTAAGCTTGACAAGGCATTCCTGCAACTGTTATTGTTTGGATAATTGGTCTGGTTTCTGTTTCTGTGCCTTAAACAGACAGTGTTTGAAATCAGATAGACCTTTAATTCAAGTTGTGGCAGAGAGACTGACTTTCTGCATGCTGTGATTTAGAAAATATAAGAGTTTGCTCTCAATTATCATCTGCACTTTTGATTTAATATCTCTGTAATCTGTACAACTGTTTTTACTCTTCTTTTTGTTGTGTGATACAGCTGAATATCTGTTAGTGTTGACCATAGTTTGTAGTGAAATCCTTTGTCAATGCCTCCATCTATTTTCTTAGTGAGAGAAAGTGAACAGAACTGGTTTAATCTAGCCGGGGCATTCCTGCAACTTTTATTGTCTGGATAATTGGTCTGGTTTCTGTGCCTTAAATAGATAGTGTATTAAATCAGATATACCTGCTTGCTGTGATATTTAGAAAAGATAAGAGTTTAATCTTGGTTATCATCTGCACTTTTGATTTAATATCTCTGTAATCTGTACAACTTTCTTTTACTCTCCTTTTTGTGGTGTGATAGAGCTGAATATCTGTTAGTGCTTGACCTCAGTTTGCAGTGAAATTCTTTATCTAGAGGCTTATCTATTTTCTTAGTGAGAGGAAGTTAACAGAATTAGTTTACTCTAGCCAGAGCATTCCTACAACTGTTATTGTTTGGATAGTTTGGATGGTTTGGATTTGATCAAGTCAAAAGCCCACCTCACAACCCACTGGCTACGGTCTTGTCTTACCCCTGGGTAAAGGCTGAAATAATATAAATATCTACAGTCATTGGCAATGTTGATTCCAGCTTCTAACATGTAACTGTCTGCTGTTATCAGTATGAAATATCTTACTCATGGATAATCTGAACTCTAGTTTCTGACATTAAACTGCCTGCTTTAATAAGTTAAAAAAAAATTATAAAACCACATACAAACCTGTTATTTACTGTTATATCCTAGCTGTATAAGGCTGCAATATACTGCATGTGCTGAGTGTGTACAGAATGTATTATACTGCAAGATGAGTTTATTATCTGCTAACTATCTAACTATGAGTCTGCTAATAGGCCATATTTAACTATGATTGAAACCTGTTTTGTATGTGTATTCCACCATTTGTATTAATTTGATCATATATGTTTATGTACCTGTTATGTAACTAGAGCTTTTCTCCCCGGTCCTCAGCTGAAAATGGACATGTGTCCATTCGGGCTTTCCCAGTCAACAAATGTAAAATAAATAAATAAAAATAAAATAAATAAGTAATTGGTCTGGTTTCTGTTCCAGTGCCTTAAACAGCCAGTATTTTAAATTAGATATACCTGTTGCTCACCCTGTTGCAGACAGACTGACTTACTGCCTGCTGTGATATTTAGAAAAGATAAGAGTTTGTTCTCAATTATCATCTGCACTTTTGATTTAATATCTCTGTAATCTGTATAACCATTTTTACTCTCCTTTTTGTTGTGTGATACAGCTGAATATCTGTTAGTGTAGACCGCAGTTTGTAGTGAAATCCTTTGTCAATGCATCCATCTGTTTTCTTAGTGAGAGAAAGTGAACAGAACTGGTTTATTCTAGCCAGGGCATTCCTGCAACTGTTAATCTTTGGATTATTGGTCTGGTTGCTGTGCCTTAAATAGACAGTGTATTAAATCAGATATATCTGTTGTTCAAGTTGTTGCAGAGAGACTGGCTTACTGCTTGCTGTTATATTTAGAAAAGATAAGTGTTTATTCTCAATTTTTATCTACACTTTTGATTTAATATCTCTGTAATCTGTACAACTGTTTTTTACTCTCCTTTTTGTTGTGTGATAGAGCTGAATATATGTTAGTGTTGACCTCAGTTTGTAGTGAAATCCTTTGTCTTGAGGCATATCTGTTTTCTTAGTGAGAGGAAGTCGACAGAACTAGCTTAATCTAGCCAGAGCATTCCTGCAACTGTTATTGTTTGGATAATTGCCCTGGTTTCTATTTGTGTGCCTTAAATAACCAGTGTTTTAAATCAGATATACCTGTTGCTCAAGCTGTTGCAGAGAGACAGACTTAGTGCCTGCTGTAATATTTAGAAAAAAAGAGTTTATTTTCAATTATCATCTGCACTTCTGATTTAATGTCTCTGTATTCTGTACAACTGTTTTTACTCTGCTTTTTCTTTTGTGAGAGCTGAATATGTGTTAGTCTTGACCTCAGTTTATAGTGAAATCCTTTGCCTAAAGGCCTATCTGTTTTCTGAGTGAAAGTGAACAGAACTGGTTTACTCTAGCTAGGTTATTCCTGCAACTGTTATTGTTTGGATAATTGGTCTGGTTTCTGTTTCTGTGCCTTAAATATCCACTGTTTAGTCAGATATATCTGTTGCTCAAGGGGTTGCAGAGAGTCTGACTTACTGCTTGCTATGATATTTAGCAAAGATAAGAGTTTATTCTAAATTATCATCTGCACTTTTGATTTAATATCTCTGTAATCTGTACAACTGTTCTTTACTATCCTTTTTGTTGTGTGATAGAGCTGAATATCTGTTAGTGTTGACCTCAGTTTGTAGTGAAATCCGTTGTCCATAGGCCTATCTGATTTCATAGTGAGTGAAAGTGAACAGAACTGGTTTAATCTAGCCAGGGCATTCCTCCAACTGTTATTGTTTGGATAATTGGTCTGTTTTCTGTTTCTGTACCTTAAATAGCCAGTGTTTTATATCAGATATACCTGTTGCTCAAGCTGTTGCAGAGAGACTGACTTACTGCCTCCTGTGATGTTTAGAAAAGATAAGCGTTTATCATCAATTATCATCTGCACTTTTGATTTAATATCTGTGTAATCTGTGTGACTGTTTTTTGCTCTCCTTTTTGTAGTGTGAAAGAGATAAATATATGTTAGTGTTCCCAATTTGTAGTGAAATCTTTTGTCTAGAAGGCTATTTGTGTTCTTAATGAAAGAAAGTGAGCAGAATGGGTTTATGCTAGCCAGGGCATTCCTGCAACTGTTATTGCTTGGAAAATTTCTCTGGTTTCCATTTCTGTGCCTTAAATAGCCAGTGTTTTAAATCAGATATACCTGTTGCTCAAGCTGTTGCAGAGAGGCTGACTTAGTGCCTGCTGTAATATTTAAAAAAAAAGAGTTTATTCTCAATTATCACCTGCACTTCTGATTTAATATCTCTGTATTTTGTACAACTGCTTTTACTCTGCTTTTTCTTGTGTGATAGAGCTGAATATGTGTTAGTCTTGACCTCAGTTTATAGTGAAATCCTTTGCTAGAGGCCTATCTGTTTTCTTAGTGAGAAAAAGTGAACATAACTGGTTTAATCTAGCTAAGGTATTCCTGCAATGGTTTTTGTTTGGATAATTGGTCTGGTTTCTATTTCTGTGCCTTAAATATCCACTTTCTAAAGTAAGATATACCTGTTGCTAAAGCTATTGCAGAGAGACTGACTTACTGCTTGCAATGATATTTAGCAAAGATAAGAGTTTTTTTCTAAATTATCATCTGCACTTTTGATTTAATATCTCTGCAATCTGTACAACTGTTTTTTACTCTCCTTTTTGTAGTGTAATGGAGCTAAATATCTGTTAGTGTTGACTTCAGTTTGTAGTGAAATCCTTGGTCTAGAGGCCTATCTATTTTCTTAATGAGAGAAAGTGAACAGAACTGGTTTAATCTAGCCAGGGCGTTCCTGTAACTGTTATTGTTTGGATTGTTTGGATTGTTAATCTAGACAGGGCATTCCTGCAACTGTTATTGTCTGAATATATGGTCTGGTTTCTGTTCCTGTGCTGTAAATAGCCAGTCATTTAAATCAGATATACCTGTTGCTCAAGCTGTTGCAGAGATACTGAGTTACTGCCCGGTGTATATTAGAACATTGAAGTTTCAAAACTTCGAATGTTCTAATATCGAACCATATTCAGCAAAAGCTGAAAACATCGAACATACAGAAGAGCAAATTTTTTCCTAGGGAAAAAATTTGCTGTTCCAAAACACATACACACAACACAAGCACACCAAACAAACAGCAATCCACACATATACACCTAAAATCTTACACCTAACCCTACACTAAACTATACAGACACCACTAATTATACACTTACCTTAACCCAAACCCTAACCATAAGGTCCGTCACTTTCACACACTCACCCGCGCCCTAACCCTAACTCACCTACCCCACCCTAACCCTCACATCCACACAATCACATGCATACCTAACCTGCACCCTAACCCTAACTCACCTAACCTGTCCTAACCCTCACGTCCACACAATCGCACACATAGATAACCCGCACCCTAACCTTAACTACCCTAACCAGCATTCAATCACACACTTACTTGAACCCGACCAGTAACTTTCCACCACAGTGATAAAACTACCAAAGGAACAGAAACGGACAACCAAATTCTTTCCCTAGGAATAAATTTGGCTTTTCTGTTGCTTCGATATTTTTAGCTTTTGCTGAATAGGGTTCGATATTAGAACATTTGAAGTTTTGAAACTTTGATGTTCTAGTATAGACCCCTTACTGCCTGCAGTGATATTTAGAAAAGATAAGAGTTTATTATCAATTATCAACTGCATTTTTGATTTAATATCTCTGCCAAAAGAAGAAGAAGAAGATCCCTGTAATCTGTACAACTGTATTTTGCTCTCCTTTTTGTTGTGTGATAGAGCTAAATAACTGTTAGTGTTGACCTCAGTTTGTAGTGAAATCTTTTGTCTAGAGCCGTATCTGGTTTCTTAGTGAGAGAAAGTGAACAGAACTGGTTTAAGCTTGACAGGGCATTCCTGCAACTGTTATTGTTTGGATAATTGGTCTGGTTTATGTTTGTGTTCCTTAAATAGCCAGTGTATTAAATCAGATATACCTGTTGCTCAAGCTATTGCAGAGAGACTTACTTACTGCCTACTGTGATATTTAGAAAAAATACAGTTTATTCTCAGTTATCATCTGAACTTTTGATTTAATATATCTGTAATATGTACAACTGTTTTACTCTCTTTTTTGTGTGATAGAGCTGAATATCTGTTAGTGTTGAACTCAGTTTGTAGTGAAATCCTTTGTCAAGAGGCCTGTTTTCTTAGTAAGAGAAAATGAACAGAACTGGTTTAATCTAGCCTGTGCCTTGATGCAGCTGTTATTGTTTGGGTAATTGGTCTGGTTTCTGTTTCTGTGCCTTAAACAGCCAGTGTTTTAAATCAGATATACATGTTGCTCAAGCTGTAGCAGAGAGACTGACTTACTCCCTCATGTTATATTTAGAAAAGATAAGAGTGTATTCTCAATTATTGTCTGCACTTTTGATTTACTATCACTGTATTCTAAACAACTGTTTTTTAATCTCCATTGTTGTATGATAGAGCTGAATATCTGTTAGTGTTGCACTCAGTTTGTAGTTAAATCCATTGTCTAGAGGCTTATAATTTTTCTTAGTGGGAGAAAGTAAACAGAACTGGTTTAATCTAGCCAGGGCTAACATCTGTTAGTGCTGACCTCACTTTGTAGAGAAATCCTTTGTCTAGATGCCTATCTGTTTTCTTAGTGAGAGAAAGTGAACAGAACTGGTTTAATCAAATCAGGGCATTCCTACACTGTTATAGTTTGGATATTTGGTCTGGTTTCTGTTTCTGTGCCTTAAATAGCCAGTGTTTTAAATCAGTTATACCTGTTGCTCAAGCTGTTGCAGAGATACTGACTTACTGCCTGCTGGGATATTTAGAAAAGAAAATAGTTTATTCTCAATTATCATATGCACTTTTGATTTAATATCTCTGTAATCTGTACAACTGCTTTTACTCTCCTTTTTGTAGTGTGATAGAGCTGAATATACATTAGTGTCGATCTAAGTTTGTAGTGAAATTCTTTGCATAGAAAACTCTCTATTTCCTTAGTGAGACAAAATGGACAAAACTGGTTTAATATAGTCAGGGCATTCCTGCTACTCTTAATGTTTGGATAATTGGTCTGGTTTCTGTTTTTGTGCCTTAAATAGGCAGTGTATTAAATCAGATATACCTGTTGCTCAAGCTGGTGTAGAGAGACTAACATATTGCCTTCTGTGATATTTAGGTAAGATCAGAGTTTATTTGCAATTATCATCTGCACTTTTGATTTAATAGCTCTGTAATGTGTACAACTGTTTTTACTCTACTATTTGTTGTGTGATAGAGATGAATATCTGTTACTGTTGACCTCAGTTTGTAGTGAAATCCTTTGTCAAGAGGCCTATCTGTTTTCTTAGTGAGAGAAAATGACCAAAACTGGTTTAATCTACCCTGAGCATTCCTCCAGCTGTTATTGTTTGGATAGTTGGTCTGGTTTCTGTTTCTGTACCTTAAATAGACAGTGTTTTAAATCAGATATGCATATTGCTTAAGCTGTTGCCAAGAGACCGACTTTCTGCCTGCTGTGATATTTAGGAAAGATAAGAGTTTATTCTCAATTATAATCTGCACTTTTGATTTAATATCTCTGTAATCTGTTCAACTGTTTTTTACTCTCCTTTTTGTTGTGTGATAGAGCTGAATATCTGTTAGTGTTGACCTCAGTTTGTAGTGAAATCCTTTGTCTAAAGACCTATCTGAGTTCTTAGTGAGAGAAAGTGAACAGAACTGGTTTAATCTGGCCAGGGCATTCCTGCAAATGTTATTGTTTGGATCATTGGACTAATTTCTGTTTCTGTGCCATAAATAGCCAGTGTTTTAAATCAGATATACCTGCAGCTCAAGCTGTTGCAGAGAGACTGACTTACTGCCTGCTGTGATATTTAGAAAAGATAAAAGTTTATTCTCAATTATCATCTGCACTTTTGATTTAATATCTCTGTGATTTGTATAAGTGTTTTTTACTCTACTTTTTGTTGGTGATAGAGCTGAATACCTGTTAGTGTTGATCTCAGTATGCAGTGAAATCCTTTGTCAAGAGGCCTGTTTTCTTAGTCAGAGAAAGTGAACAGAACTGGTTTAATCAAGCTAGTGAATTCCTGCAACTGTTATTATTTGGACAATTGGTCTGGTTTATGTTTGTGTTCCTTAAATAGCCAGTGTATTAAATCAGATATACCTGTTGCTCAAGCTGTTGCAGAGAGACTGACATATTGCCTGATTTGATATTTAGATAAGATAAGAGTTTATTCTCAATTATTGTCTGCACTTTTGAATTAATATCCCTGTATTCTGTACAACTGTTTTTTACTTTCCTTTTTGTTGTGTGATAGAGCTGAATATCTGCTAGTGTTGACCTTGATTTGCAGTGAAATCCTTTGTCTAGAGGTGTATCAGTTTTCTTAGAGCGAGAAAGTTAACAGAACTGGTTTAATCTAGCCAGGGCATTCCTGCAACTGTTATTGATTGGATAATTGGTCTGGTTTCTGTTTCAGTGCCTTAAATAGCCAGTGTTTTAAATCAGATATACCTGTTGCTCAAGCTGTTGCAGAGAGACTGATTTACTGCCTGCTGTGATATTTAGAAAAGATTAGAGTTTATTCTCAATTATCATCTGCACTTTTGATTTAATATCTCTGTATTCTGGTCAACTGTTTATTACTTTCCTTTTTGTTGTGTGATAGAGCTGAATATCATTTAGTCTTGACCTTATTTTACAGTGAAATCCTTTGTCTAGAGGCCTATCTGTTTTCTTAGTGAGAGAAAGTGAACAGAACTGGTTTAATCTAGCAAGGGTATTCCTGCAACTGTTATTGTTGGATAATTAGTCTGGTTTCTGTTTCTGTGCCTTAAGTAACCACTGTTTAAAATCATATATGCCTCTACTCAAGCTGTTGCAGAGAGTCTGACTTAGTGCTTGCTGTGATATTTTGAAAAGATAAGAGTTTATTCTCAATTATCGTCTGCACTTTTGATTTAATAACTCTGTATTCTGCACAACTGTTTCTTACTCTCCTTTTTGTTGTGTGATAGAGCTGAATATCTGTTAATGTTGACCTCAGTTTGTAGTGAAATCCTTTGTCTATAGGCCTATCTATTTTCTTAGTGAGGAAAGTGAACAGAACTGTTTTAATCCAGCCAGGGAATTCCTGCAACTGTTATTGTTTGGATAATTTGGATTGTTTGGATTTGATCACGTCAAAAATCCACCTCACAAACCACTGGCTATTCCCTTGTCTTAACCCTGGGTAAAGGATAAATACTAGAAATATTTCCATTCATTGGCAATGTTAAGTCTAGCTTCTAAAGTGTAACTGTCTGCTGTTATAAGTATGAAATATCTTACTCATGGAGAATCTAAACTCTAGTTTCTCACATTAAACTGCCTGCTTTAATAAGTTAAAATAAATTATAAAACCGCATACAAGCCTGCTATTTACTGTTATACCCTAGCTGTATAAGCCTACAATATACTGCATTTGTTGAGTGCCTAAAGAATATATTATATTGCAAGATGAGTTTATTATCTGATAACTATCTAACTATAAGCCTGCTAACAGGTCATATTTACCTATGTTTGAAACCTGTTTTTTGTATGTATATTCCACCATTTGTATTAATTTGATCATATATGTTTATGTACCTGTTATGTAAGTGGAGCTTTTCTCCTTGGGCCTTCGCTGAAAATGGACATGTTCCCAATCAACAGATGTAAAAAATAAATAAATAAATAAATAATTGGTCTGGTTTCTGTTTCTGTGCCTTAAATAGCCAGTGTTTTAAATCAGATATACCTTTTTCTCAAGCTGTTGCAGAGAGACTGACTTACTGCCTGCAGTGATATTTAGAAAAGAGTTGAGATTATTCTCAGTTATCATCTGCACTTTTGCGTTAATGACTATGTAATCTGTATAACTGTTTTTACTCTCCTTTTTGCTGTGTGATACAGCTGAATATCTGTTAGTGTTGACCTCAGTTTGTAGTGAAATCCGTTGTCTATAGGCATATCTGATTTCATAGTGAGTGAAAGTGAACAGAACTGGTTTAATCCAGCCAGGGCATTCTTACAATTGTTATTGTTTGTATAATTGCTCTGGTTTCTGTTTCTTTGCCTTTAATAGCCAGTGTTTTAAATCAGATATACCTGTTGCTCAAGCTGTTGCAGAGAGACTAACTTACTGCCTGGTGTGATATTTAGAAAGGATTACAGTTTATTCTCAATTATCATCTGGAATTTTGATTTAATGTCTCTGTAATGTGTACAACTGTTTTTACTCTTCTTTTTGCTGTATGATAGAGCTGAATATATGTTAGTGTTGACCTCAGTTTGAAGTGAAATAAATTGTCTAGAGGCCTATCTGTTTTCTTAGTGAGAGAAAGTGAACAGAACTGGTTTAATCTAGTCAGGGCGTACCTGCAACTGTTTGGATAATTGGTATGGTTTCTGTTTCTGTGCCTTACACAGCCAGTGTTTTAAATCAGATATACCTGTTGCTCAAGCTGTTGCAGAGAAACAGAAAAACAGAGCCTGCTGTGAGATTTAGAAAAGATAAGGGTTTATTCTCAATTACCATGTGCACTTTTGATTTAATATCTCTTTAATCTGTACAACTGTTTTATACTGTTCTCTTTGTTGTGTGATAGAGCTGAATATATTTTAGTTTTGACCTCAATTTGTAGTGAAATCCTTTATCTAGAGGCTTATCTCGTTTCTTAGTGAGAGAAAATGAACAAATTCTAGCCAGGGCATTCCTGCAACTGTTATTGTTTAGATAATTGGTCTGGTTTCTGTAAAATAAAAAAATAAAAAAAAAATTAATAAATAATTGGTCTGGTTTCTGTTTCTGTGCCTTAAATAGCCAGTGTATTAAATCAGATATACCTAAGGATAAGGCGTATGACGAGTTGTATAAAAGGTTGGACACTAAGGAGGGAGAAAAGGACCTGTACCAATTGGCCAGACACAGGGACTGAACTAGTAAAGATGTGCAGCAGGTAAGGGTGATAAAGGATAATGAGGGAAATGTACTCACAAGCAAGGAGAGTGTGTTGAGCAGATGGAAATAGTACTTTGAGGGGCTGATGAATGAAGGGAATGAGACGGAGAGAAGGTTGGATGATGTGCGGATAGTGAATCATGAAGTGCAGTGGATTAGCAAGGAGGAAGTAAGGATAGCTATGAAGAGGATGAAGAATGGAAAGGTTGTTGATCTGGATGACATACCTGTGGAGGTGTTTAGCTGAAATGGCAGTGGAGTTTTTAACTAGATTGTTTAATGAAATCTTGTCAAGTGAGAGGATGCCTGAGGAATGGAGAAAAAGTGTTTTGGTACCGATTTTTAAGAATAAGGGTGATGTGCAGAGCTGTAGTAACTACAGAGGGATTAAATTGATCAGTCACAGCATGAAGTTATGGGAAAGAGTAGTGGAAGCTAGGTTAAGAAGGGAGATGATGATTAGTGATCAGCAGTATGGTTTCATGCCTGGAAAGAGCACTACAGATGCGATGTTTGCTTTGACAGTGTTGATGGAGAAGTACAGAGAATGTCAGAAGGAGTTGCACTGTGTCTTTGTGGATTTAAAGAAAGCATATGACAGGGTGCCTAGAGAGGAGTTGTGGTATTGTATGAGGAAGTCGGGAGTGTCAGAGAAGTATGTAAGAGTGGTACAAGATATGTACGAGGGTAGTGTGACAGCGGTGAGATCTGCGGTGAGAGTGATGGATTCATTTAAGGTGGAGGTGGGATTACATCAAGGTTCAGCTCTGAGCCCTTTCTTATTTGCAATGGTGATGGACAGATTGACAGACGAGATCAGACAGGAGTCCCCGTGGACTATGATGTTTGCAGATGACATTGTGATCTGTAGTGAGAGTAGAGAACAGGTGGAGGAGACCCTGGAGTGGTGGAGATATGCTCTAGAGAGAAGAGGAATGAAGGTCAGCAGGACTAAGACAGAATATATGTGTGTGAATGAGAGGGAGGATAGAGGAATGGTGAGGATTCAGGAAGTAGAGGTGGCAAAGGTGGATGAGTTTAAATACTTGGGATCAACAGTTCAGAGTAATGGTGAGTGTGGAAGAGAGGTGAAGAAGAGAGTATAGGCAGGATGGAGTGGGTGGAGAAGAGTGTCAGGAGTGATTTGTGACAGATGAGTACCAGTAAGAGTGAAAGGGAAGGCCTACAAGAGGGTAGTGAGACCAGCTATGTTATATGGGTTGGAGACAGTGGCATTGACAAAAGGGAAGGAGTCAGAGCTTAGCAGAGTTGAAGATGTTAAGATTTGCACTGGGTGTGACGAGGATGGACAGGATTTGGAATAAGTATGTTAGAGGGTCAGCCCATGTTGGAAGGTTTGGAGACAAAGCCAGAGAGGCAAGATTACATTGGTTTGGACATGTGCTGAGGAGGGATGCAGAGTATATTGGGAAAAAGATGCTAAGGATGAAGCTGCCAGGTAACAGGAAAAGAGGAAGGCCTAAGATAAGGTTTATGGATGTGGTGAGAGAGGACATGCAGGTGGTTGGTGTGACAGAGCAAGATACAGAGGACAGGAAGAAATGGAAACATTTAATCTGCTGTGGTGACCCCTGATGGGAGCAGCCAAAAGAAGAAGATTAAATCAGATATACCTGCTGCTCAAGCTGTTGCAGAGAGACTGAGAATTTGCCTGCTGCGATATTTAGATAAGAGTTTATTCTCAATTATCATTTGCACTTTTGATTTAATATCTCTATATTCTGTATAACTTTTTTTATTTTCCTTTTTGTTGTGTGATAGAGCTGAATATCTGTTAGGGTTGACCTCAGTTTGTAGCAAAATCCTTTGTCTAGAGGCCTATCTGTTTTCGTAGTGAGAGAAAGTGAACAGAACTGGTTTAATCTAGCCAGGGCATTACTGCAACTGTTATTGTTCGTATAATTGCTCTGATTTCTGTTTCTGTGCTTTAAATAGCCATTGTTTTAAATCAGATACATCTGTTACTCAAGCTGTTGCAGAGAGACTGGCTTACTGCCTGCTGTGATATTTAGAAAAGAAAAGGGTTTATTCCCAATTATCATCTGCACTTTTGATTTAATATCTCTGTAATCTGTACAACTGTTTTTACTCTCCTTTTTGTTGTGTGATACAGCTGAGTATCTGTTAGTGTTGATCTCAGTTTGTAGTGAAATTCTTTGTGTAGAGGACTATTTGCTGCATTAGTGAGAGAAAGTGAACAGAACTGGTTTAATATAGTCAGGGCATTCCTGCAACTGTTATTGTTTGGATAATTGGTCTGGTTTATTTTTGTGTTCCTTAAATAGCCAGTGTATTAAATCAGATATGCCTGTTTCTCAAGCTGTTGCAGAGCGACTGGCATATTGCCTGCTGTGATATTTAGAAAGGATTACAGTTTATTTTCAATTATTGTCTGCCCTTTTGATTTAATATCTATGTAATATGTACAGCTGTTTTTGCTCTCCTTTTTGTGTGATAGAGCTGAATATCTGATAGTGTTGCCCTCAGTTTGTAAAGAAATCCCTTGTCAAGAGGCATGTCTGTTTTCATAGTGAGAGAAAGTAAACAGAACTCATTTAATCTAGCCAGGACATTCTTGCAACTGTTATTGTTTGGATAATTGCTCTGGTTTCTGTTTCGGTGCCATTAATAGCTAGTGTTTTAAATCAGATATACCTGTTCTTAAGGTATTGCAGAGAGAGTGACTTGCTGCCTGCTATGATATTTAGAAAACATGAGTTTATTCTCAATTACCTTTTGCACTTTTGATTTAATATCTCTGTAATCTCTACAACTGTTTTTTACTCACTGTTCTGTTGTATCATAGAGCTGAATATCTGTTAGTGTTGACCTCAGTTTGCAGTGAAATTTTTTGTCTAGAAGCCTGTCTATTTTTCTTACTGAGTGAAAATGAACAGAACAGGTTCAATCTAGTCAGGGCATTCCTGCAACTGTTATTGTTTGGATAATTGGTCTGTTTTCTGTTTCTGTGCTCTAAATAGCTGGTGTTTTAAATCAGATATACCTGATGCTCAAGCTGTTGCAGAGAGACTAACTTAGTGCCTTCTGTGTTATTTAGAAAATATAAGAGTTTATTCTCTATTATCATCTGCACTTTTGATTTAATATCTCTGTAATCTGTACAACTGTTTTTTACTCTCCTTTTTGTTGTGTGATAGAGCAGAATATCTGTTAGTGTTGACCTCAGTTTGTGGTGAAATTCTTTGGCTAGAAGCCTATGTGTTTGCTTAGTGTGAGAAAGTGAACTGAAATGGTTTCATATAGCCAGGGCATTCCTGCAACTGTTATTGTTTGGATAACTGGTCTGCTTTCTGTTTGTGTGCCTTAAATAGCCAGTGTTTTAAATCATTTATACCTGTTGCTCAAGCTGTTGCAGAGAGACAGACTTACTCCCTGCTGTGATATTTAGAAAAAATAAGAGTTTATTTTCAATTATTATCTGCACTTTTGATTTACTATCCATGGATTCTGAACAACTGTTTTTTAATCTCCTTTGTTGTGTGATAGATCTGAATATCTGTTAGTATTGACCTCACTTTGTAGTGAAATCCTTTGTTTAGAGGCCTATCGGTTTTCATAGTGAGAGAAAGTTAACAGAACTGGTTTAATCTAGTCAGGACATTCCTGCACTGTTATTTTTTGGATAACTGGTCTGGTTTCTGTTTCTGTGCCTTAAATAGCCAGTGTTTTAAGTCAGATATACCTGTTACTCAAGCTGTTGCAGAGAGACTGAATTACTGCCTGCTGTGATATTTGGAAAAGGCAAGAGTTTATTCTCAATTATCATCAGTACTTTTGATTTAATATCTCTGTAATCTGTACAACTGTTTTTTACTCTACTATTTGTTGTGTGATAGAAGTGAATATATGTTAGTGTTGCCCTCAGTTTGTAGTGAAATCCTTTGTCAAGAGGCCTATCTGTTGTTTTAGTTAGAGAAAGTGAACATAACTGGTTTAATCTAGCCTAGGCATTCCTGCAGTTGTTATTGTTTGGATAATTGGTCTAGTTTCTGTTTCTGAACCTTAAATAGACAGTGATTTAAATCAGATATGCCTATTGCTTAAGCTTTTGCAGAGAGACTGACTTACGGCTTGCTGTGATATTTAGAAAAGATAAAAGTTTATTCTTAATTATCATCTGCTCTTTTGATTTAATATCTCTGTAATTTGTGCGTGTTTTTTACTCTTCTTTTTGTTGTGTGATAGAGCTGAATACCCGTTAGTGTTGATCTCAGTTTGTAGTGAAATCCTTTGTCTAGAGGCCTATCTTTTTTCTTAGTCAGAGAAAGTGAACAGAACTGGTTTAAACTAGCCAGTGAATGCCTGCCAGTGTTATTGTTTGGATCATTGGTATGGTTTCTGTTTGTGTGCCTTAAATAGCCAGTGTATTAAATCAGATATAACTGTTGCTCAAGCTGTTGCAGAGAGACTGACATATTGCATGCTTTGGTATTTAGATAAGATAAGAGTTTATTCTCAATTATCATCTGCATTTTTGAATTAATATCCCTGTATTCAGTACAACTGTTTTTTACTTTCCCTTTAGTTGTGTGATAGAGCTGAATATCTGCTAGTGTTGACCTTGATTTGTAGTGAAATCCTTTGTCTAGAGGCCTATCAGTTTTCTTAGTGAGAGAAACTGAACAGAACCAGTTTAGTCAGGGTACTCCTGCAACTTTTATTGATTGGATAATTGGTCTGGTGTCCATTTCAGTGCCAGAAATAGCCAGTGTTTTAAATCAGATATACCTGTTGCTCAAGCTGTTGCGGATAGACTGGCTTACTGCCTGCTGTGATATTTAGAAAAGATTAGAGTTTATTCTCAATTATCATCTTCACTTTTGATTTAATATCTCTGTATTCTGGACAACTGTTTCTTACTCTCCTTTTTGTTGTCTGATAGAACTAAATACCTGTTAGTGTTGATCTCAGTTTGTAGTGAAATTCTTTGTCTATAGGTCTATCTATTTTCTTAGTAAGGAAAGTGAACAGAACTGGTTTGAGCTAGCCAGGGAATTCCTGCAACTGTTATTGTTTGGATAATTTGGATTGTTTGGATTTGATCAAGTTAAAAACCCACCACACAAACAACTGGCTATGCTCTTGTCTTACCCCTGGGTAAAGGCTGAAATACTAGAAATATCTACAGTCATTGGCAATGTTAAGTCTAGCTTCTAAAATGTAACTGTCTGCTGTTATAAGTATGACATATCTTACTCATAGATAATCTAAATGCTAGTTTCTCACATTAAACTGCCTGCTTTAATATTTACTGTTATATCCTAGTTGTATAAGGCTATAATATACTGCATGAGTTGAGTGTCTAACGAATGTATTATACTGCAAGATGAGTTTATTATCTGATAATTATCTAACTATAAGCCACCTAACAGGCCATATTTACCTATGATTGAAATCTGTTTTTGTATGTGTATTCCATTTGTATTCATTTGATCATATATGTTTATGTACCTCTTATGTAAGTGGAGCTTTTCTCCTTGGGCCTTCGCAGAAAATGGACTTGTGTCCAGTCGGACTTTCCCAGTCAACAAATGTAAAATAAAAAAAATAAAATTAATAAATAATTGGTCTGGTTTCTGTTTCTGTGCCTTAAATAGCCAGTGTTTTAAATCAGATATACCTGTTGCTCAAGCTGTTGTAGAGAGACTGACTTACCGCCTACAGTGATATTTAGAAAAGAGTTGAGTTTATTCTCAGTTATCATCTGTACTTTTGAGTTAATATTTCTGTAATCTGTACAAATGTTTTTACTCTCCTTTTTGTTGTGTAATACAGCAGAATATCTGTTAGTGTTGACCTCTGTTTGCAGGGAAATCATTTCTGTAGAAGCCTATCTTTTTTCTTAGTGAGACAAAGTGAACAGAACTGGTTTAATCTAGCCAGGGCGTTCTTACAACTGTTATTGTTTGTATAATTGCTCTGGTTTCCTTTTCTGTGCCTTTAATAACCAGTGTTTTAAATCAGATACACCTGTTGCTCAAGCTGTTGCAGAGAGACTCACTTACTGCCTGTTGTGATATTTAGAAAATATTACAGTTTATTCTCAATTATCGTCTGCGATTTTGATTTAATATCTCTGTAAATCTGTACAACTGTTTTTACTCTTCTTTTTGATGTATGATAGAGCTCAGTTTGTAGTGAAATCATTTGTCTAAAGGCCTATCTATTTCCTTAGTGAGGAAACTGAGCAGAACTGGTTTAATCTAGCCAGGAAATTCCTGCAACTGTTATTGTTTGGATAATTTGGATTGTCTGGATTTGATCAAGTCAAAAACCCACCTCCCAGACAACTGGCTATGCTCTTGTCTTACCACTGGGTAAAGGACGAAATACTAGAAATATCTGCAGTCATTGTCAATGTTAAGTCTAGCTTCTTAAATGTAACTGTTTGGTGTTATAAGTATGAAACATTTTACTCATGGATAATCTAAACCCTAGTTTCTCACATTAAACTGTCTGCTTTAATAAGTTATAAAAATTATAAGACCACATACAAACCTGCTGTTTACTGTTATATCCTAGCTGTATAAGGCTACAATATAATGCATGTGTTGAGTGTCTAAAGAATGTATTATACTGCAAGATGAGTTTATTATCTGATACTATCTATGAGCCTACTAACAGGCCATATTTACCTATGCTTGAAACCTGTTTTTGTATGTGTATTCCACCATTTGTATTAATTTGATCATATATGTTTATGTACCTGTTATGTAAATGGAGGTTTTCTCCCTGGGCCTCCACAGAAAATGGACATGTGTCCAGTCAGACCTTTACGGTCAACAAATGTAAAATAAATAAAATAAAAATAATAAATAATTGGTCTGGTCTCTGTTTCTGGGCCTTAAATAGCAAGTGTTTTAAATCAGGTATACCTTTTGCTCAAGCTGTTGCAGAGAGACTGACTTAGTGCCTGCTGTGATATTTTATAAGATAAGAGTTTATTCTGATTTATCATCTGCACTTTTGATTTAATATCTCTGTATTCTATGCAACTGTTTTTTACTTTCCTTTTTGTTGCATGATAGAGCTGAATATCGTCTAGTGTTGACCTCAGTTTGTATTGAAACCCTTTGTCTAGAAGCCTATCTCTTTTCTTAGTGAGAGAAAGTGAAGAGAAATTGTTTAATCTAGCCAGGCCATTCCTGCAACTGTTATTGTTTGGGTAATTGGTCAGGTTTCTGTTTCTGTGCCCTAAAAAGCAAGTGTTTTAAATCGGATATGCCTATTCCTTAAGCTGCTGCAGAGAGACTGACATACTGCCTGCTGTGATATTTAGAAAAGATAAGAGTTTATTCTCAATTATCTTCTGCACTTTCGATTTATCTCTGTAATCTGCGCAACTGTTTTTACTCTCCTTCTTGTTGTGTGATAGAGCTGAATAGCTGTTTGTGTTGACCTCAGTTTGTAGTGAACTCCTTTGTCTAGAGGCCTGTCTGTGTTCTTAGTGAGAGAAAGTGAACAGAACTGGTTTAATGTAGCCAGGGCATTCCTGTAACTGTTATTGTTTGGATAATTTGTCTGGTTTCTGTTACTGTACCATAAATAGCCAGTGTTTTAAATCAAATATACCTGTTGCTCAAGCTGTTGCAGAGATACCAACATATTGCTTTCTGTGATATTTAGATAAGATAAAAGTTTATTTTCAATTATCATCTGCACATTTGATTTAATATCCCTGTATTCTGTTCAACTGTTTTTTACATTCCTTTTTGTTGTGTGCTAGAGCTGAATATCTGCTAGTGTTGACCTCAGTTTGTAGTGAAATCCTTTGTCTAGAGGCCTATCAGTTTTCTTAGTGAGAGAAAGTGAACAATACTGGTTTAATCTTGCCAGGGAATACCAGCAACTGTTGTTATTAGGATAATTGGTCTTCTTTATTTTTCTGTGCCTTTAATTGCCAGTTTTTTAAATCAGATATATACGTGTTGCTCAAGCTGTTGCAGAGAGACTGACTTACTGCCCGCTGTGATATTTAGCAAAGATTAGAGTTTATTCTGAAGTATCATCTGCACTTTTGATTTAATATCTATGTAATCTGTTTTCCTGTTGTCCTGCTCTCTTTGTTGTGTGACTGACGAATATCTGTTAGTGTTGACCTCAGTTTGTAGTGAAATCCATTGTCTAGAAGCCTGGCTGTTTTCTTGGTCAGAGAAAATGAACAGAACTGGTTTAATCTAGCCAGGGCATTCCAGCAACTGTTATTGTTTGGATAATTGGTCTGGTTTCTGTTTCTGTGCCTTAAATAGCCAGTGTTTTAAATCAGATATACCTGTTGCTCAAGCTGCTGCAGAGAGAGACTGACTTACTGTCTGCTGTGATATTTAGAAATGATAAGAGTTTGTTCTCAATTATCATCTGCACTTTTGATTTAATATCACTGTATGCTGAACAACTGCTTTTTAATCTCCAGTTTGTTGTGTGATAGATCTGAATATCTGTTAGTGTTGACCTCAGTTTGTAAAGAAACCCTTTGTGAAGAGGCATATCTGTTTTCTAAGTGAGAGAAAGTGAACAGACCTGATTTAATCTAGCCAAGGCATTCTTGCAACTGTTATTGTTTGGATAATTGCTCTAGTTTCTGTTTCTGTGCCTTAAATAGCCAGTGTTTTAAATCAGATGTACCTGTTGCTCAAGGGGTTGCAGAGAGACTGACTTACTGCCTGCTGTGATATTTAGAAAAGATGAGTTTATTCTCAATTATCATCAGTACTTTTGATTTAATATCTCTGTAATCTGTACAACTGTTTTTTACTCTACTATTTGTTGTGTGATAGAAGTGAATATATGTTAGTGTTGCCCTCAGTTTGTAGTGAAATCCTTTGTCAAGAGGCCTATCTGTTGTTTTAGTTAGAGAAAGTGAACATAACTGGTTTAATCTAGCCTAGGCATTCCTGCAGTTGTTATTGTTTGGATAATTGGTCTAGTTTCTGTTTCTGAACCTTAAATAGACAGTGATTTAAATCAGATATGCCTATTGCTTAAGCTTTTGCAGAGAGACTGACTTACGGCTTGCTGTGATATTTAGAAAAGATAAAAGTTTATTCTTAATTATCATCTGCTCTTTTGATTTAATATCTCTGTAATTTGTTGTTTTTACTCTTCTTTTTGTTGTGTGATAGAGCTGAATACCCGTTAGTGTTGATCTCAGTTTGTAGTGAAATCCTTTGTCTAGAGGCCTATCTTTTTTCTTAGTCAGAGAAAGTGAACAGAACTGGTTTAAACTAGCCAGTGAATGCCTGCCAGTGTTATTGTTTGGATCATTGGTATGGTTTCTGTTTGTGTGCCTTAAATAGCCAGTGTATTAAATCAGATATAACTGTTGCTCAAGCTGTTGCAGAGAGACTGACATATTGCATGCTTTGGTATTTAGATAAGATAAGAGTTTATTCTCAATTATCATCTGCATTTTGAT